>NC_085139.1:134845504-134876274 GCF_024139115.2 Armigeres subalbatus | reverse complement strand
GCAATGTTGTTTACGTAATATTTTTTCGTTTCTACGGTACACTTTTCAAATGTTTACGGAGCATTTTATATATTTCAAGGTAATTTGTTCAATAATTTAAGGAAAAATGATCAGTTTTTTTAAGGAGCATTTTTCAATTGGTTAAGGATAATTTCATCTGTTTTAATGGACAATTTTTGGGCTGCCCTTGCATTTTTGGTGGAATAAAATCTATATGAGATGTCAGATTGAAGTCAGCAGATTGCAATAGAAACGTTTTTATATCACCACCCTCCTCAGCCGTGCGGTAAGACGCACCTTTGGAAACTGCGAGGCGGCTTTGCTCCAGTGTGGGGATGTAATGCAAATAAGAAGAAGAAGAAAAAGATATCACCACCAATTGTTGCAAGGACGTGGCCGAGGCTATTGATAATTTAAAATATTATTTATTATTAAATTTATACTATGAAAATGGCTAACTAGTTACATTATTATGTACGTTATGTGTTTTTTTTTCAATTTTGTTTGAACTGCAATCTCCGAGTTTTGAATAATATCGCATAAATGTTAATTATGATGCATGTGCATCATTTAAACACATTCCACATACTTTGTAGTACATATTCTAAGTATTTAGCTTCAATCATGCAAACAAAAAAAAAATGAAATTTTGTATGAATTTTTTTTCCCGTTTTTGGCAACATCCCCATTTTGGCAACATTAAAATCCGCTCGTGTTGCCAAAATCGGGAAGGGACTGTATTGAAGATCACACTTGTTTCGACCGGAGCAAAGCGCAATACATGCGCAAGAGCCACCGAACACCAAATAGATATTTTATTATTTTGGCAACAACTAAAACACGCACTGTACTTGTTCGATGGCTACACCCGAAAAACAGATCTTACAATTATTGTATAAAAACGTGGCATATACAAATCTGTAAGGTTTTTATACAGAAATTGTATTAAAATAATACAAATCTGTATAATTTCAATACAACGATTGTATTAAAATCTTACAAAAATTGTATATGCCCAATTATTATACAGTTTTTGTAAGGTTCTTATGCAGAACTGTATTAAAATCTGCCATCCGCTGGTTGGGTGATACTTTAAAACTCGGTGAAGAATATCCTCGATTACTGATTCGAGAAATGTTTGAAACGGCAGTGTAACCCAGCAGGCGATGTCCTGCATAATAGGGGAGAATGCGCGTTATGAACTGCCCAACTAATTCCCATACAAGTCCGATTTTTGCCTTTCTCGTATACAAAGTATACGTAAAGGCTATATGTTCGCTCCAAAAACGAACTTTTTATAGGAGTCCCGGAGACCCATAGTGTTATATACCGATCGACTCAGCTCGACGAATTGAAGTGATGTCTGTGTGTATGTGTGTGTGTATGTTAGGGTGTCCCAAAATTGGACCAAGTCTGGGATTTTGGGGGCTCAACCTTCAAATGAAAGCTTAGGGTATAACAAAAGAAAAATTGTTCTACGACAACTCTAGGAAATGACGTTTAGGGGTGGCCCCGACGCGTTTTATGAAAAAAGTGCATTTTTTATAGATAACATCGAAAATACCGGTATATCGGAAAGAAATTCGATGAAACCCATCCATTTTAAATTTTTTACATTTAACTTAGGGTCTATACTTTATGGTAAAACTTTGATACCGCATGTTTTAGCTCTATATATTTTTCACTGATGCTTTAAATGCCCAAAAATGATGAATTTTTCTTAATATTTTTTTATTAATGCATCCAAAACGGGTATCCATCATAATGCTTTCGAAACTAGATAAACATAGAAAGATGGGGAATTTTATAACGAATATTTTGCTAAAAATAGCAACCTCCTATCTCTATCCGTTTAAAAGTTATTCACGATTTACTGCAGCTTGAAAAAAGACTTTTTGAAATTTCGGATCATAATACCTGGATCATGTTTAAGTAAAGAAACGCCTACTTTTCCATACCAACCAAATGAGTGCTTTAATAACCAATATAGTATTCATATGAGTTGCATAAAATTGATTTTAATACTTATTTGAGTGTTATAATGGAAACCCAACGATGGACCAGCAGTAACATGACTGACTACAAATTGTTCAGTTAGTCTGGGTGAGTACTCAAATAGATTGATGAATATGGTTTCAAAACTACCCATAGGTAGGTTCAGCTATCGTTTCATGGTTGAGTGAGCTGTGCAACGTTTCACGATAACATGGAAATTAATTGTTTTCTGACCAACTTGATTTTTAACCAGCACGATCATGTGAAGTTAATCCGGCTGGATCATTTTGGTCCCGATTTATCGATGCAATCAATTTATCATTGTAATCAGTATTGGTAGGCAAAATAGTTCGTAATTAGTGTAGATTGTTCTTATTTCCAGAGAGATTCCGTAGATGGTAGATGCCAAATATTTCAATATGCATTATAAAATAATAATTATAATAGTAATTTGTGTAACTAGTTGCAAGAAGATGATTTAATCAGCATGGTTGTACGTTTATCCAACGAGGCTTGCTGAATGAGATAAATACTACGAGTGCTGATAAAATCGAGTTTTGCAATTAGTTGCACACACAATTTTTTGCAATGGCGTAAAATGAGCTTCAATATGGCGTAAAATATGACAAATCGATATCAAAATGATCTAGTTGGATTTGCTTCACATGATCGTTCTTGCAAAAAATCAAGATGGTCACAAAACAACTAATGTTATCGAACAACCATGTTATCGAGAAACATTGCACAGCTCGACAAACCATGACACGAAAACTGAACCTACCTATGGGTAGTTTTGAAACCATATTCATCAATCTATTTGAGCACTCACCCAGATTAACTGAACAATTTGTAGTCAGTCATGTTACTGCTGGTCCATCGTTGGGTTTCCATTATAACACTCAAATAAGTATTAAAATCAATTTTATGCAACTCATATGAATACTATATTGGTTATTAAAGCGCTCATTTGGTTGGTATGGAAAAGTAGGCGTTTTTATTTAAACATGATCCAGGTATTATGATCCGAAATTTCAAAAAGTATTTTTCCAAGCTGCAGTAAATCGTGAATAACTTTTAAACGGATAGAGATAGAAGGTTGCTATTTTTAGCAAAATATTCGTTATAAAATTCCTCATCTTTCTATTTATATCTAGTTTCGAAAGCATTATGATGGATACCCGTTTTGGATGCATTAATAAAAAATATTAAGAAAAATTCATCATTTTTGGGCATTTAAAGCATTAGTGAAAAATATATAGACCTAAAACATGCGGTATCAAAGTTTTACCATAAAGTATAGACCCTAAGTTAAATGTAAAAAATATTAAATGGATGGGTTTCATCGAATTTCTTTCCGATATACCGGTATTTTCGATGTTACCTATAAAAAATGCACTTTTTTCATAAAACGCGTCGGGGCCACCCCTAAACGTCATTTCCCAGAGTTGTCGTAGAACAATTTTTCTTTTGTTTTACCCTAAGCTTTCATTTGAAGGTTGAGCCCCCAAAATCCCAGACTTTGTCCAATTTTGGGACACCCTAGTGTATGTGTGTGTATGTGTGTGTGTATGTGAGTGTGTATGTGTGTGCGCAAAATAATCTCACTCATTTTTCAGGCACTTATCATTAACCGATTTGCTCGCATTTGCTCC
Organism: Armigeres subalbatus; assembly: GCF_024139115.2. NCBI lineage: Eukaryota > Metazoa > Arthropoda > Insecta > Diptera > Culicidae > Armigeres > Armigeres subalbatus. The sequence continues at coordinate 134,872,627 of NC_085139.1, read as the reverse complement.
GCTCGACGCGGAATCTTGTCCCATTGTTTCGTATTGAAAATTGGCCGAATCGGACTATGGGCTTCGGAGTTATGGCCAAAACATATTTTTTTACAACAAAAATTCTCACTCACTTTTTAGACACTTACTCTTAGCTGATTTACTCGCAACAAGTTTCATTCAACGCAGAATATTGTCCCATTGTTTCGTATTGAAAATTGGACAGATCGGACTATGGATTTCAAAGTTATGGCCAAAATCCAATTTTTCATATGATAAACACGTACAAAATTCTCACTCATTTTTCAGGCACTTATCCTTAACCGTTTTGCTCGCAACAAGTTTCGTTCGACGCGAAATCCTGTCCCATTGTTTCGTATTGAAAATTGGTCGAATCGAACTATGGGATTCGGAGTAATGGCCAAAATACATTTGTTGACAAGAAAAATTCTCACTTTTTAGGCACTTACTTTTAGCCGATTTGCCTGAGTGACGAGTCGGCTGGGTGGGCGAGTGTTTGCGTGTTTTTATTTTGTTAAATTTGTGCGGGTCCCAGGATCATACAATTGATTATGCCAGATACGCGAGTGAAATCTTTTTATGAGGAAACAGCGAAAAGTGAAATATGTGCAGAATCAGAGTTTTTTGTTTTGAAATCGGACTTTCCTCGCGTGGTTTCCGAATTTTTCAGCCATTCTTTTGATTGAGTGCCAATTTAGTTTTCTGTTGTGAGTGAAATGCAAGGTTGCCAATTAATATGGCCTCATTTGAATTAGTTGTATTTGAATTACTTGCGGGTGTTCCAAGCTGATCTGCGGGAATTAATAGTACGGGTATGGGGAAGACATTTAAAAACTACCGAGAAAAAAATAGTAATAATAATAAAGTGATTGTGTGAAAAATATTGCTGCTAAGGGCAATTGTGTTCGAAGATGCTATATATAGCGCAGTGCACGGAAGACATCATATGATTGACTTGTAGACTTAAAACAACGAAAGAAACGGACAAGTATCATACACGAGTTTTCTTACCAGAATGAGGAACTGACAAACAACCGGTGAGTTCGTTCCATTAAGAAGATAGCAAATATTTCCATCACAGTTTGTTCAAAAGATAAAGGAATTACCCTTGTCCACGATTGCTTAGTTTTTACTTTTTCTCTAAGCCGTAAGGTTTGATGATTGCTCTATTTTAATTATACCTAATAAAACATATATTAATGAATGCGTACTAATTATAAATCTTACAGTCCTGGCACCACTGGTCTAAAGCTCTCAGTCTGAGGACACGAGTTGAGTGCTGAGTGTTGTTTGGCATATTTTAGTTCCCACACACACATAATCTCGGTTGGGCGTGTGTGTGGAGACACCGTTCGTTAGATGCAATTGGTTTCGGATCCATGTTCCAGCCAAAGCTAGTAAGTTTTTTTTTCTGCAATCCGCTAAGGAAACATTCAGCGAATTAACTGCACATTAGGGTGTCCCAAAAAAAATCGATGTTCGAAAAGTCATGGTGCTCAACCCTGAAATGAAAGATATACCTGTCTGGATAATTTTTGTAGAACAAACCGAATTTCTAAAAAATCGTTCAGAGGTCGCGCCAGATCGATTTTTGAAAAATGAGCTTTTTTTAGGTAAAAAATCAAATATTGGGTCCTTTCACAATTTTTTTTCAGGGTCACCCATTCGTTTTATATTTTTTTATTTTTCTGTGGATCTTTGCCCATATCCTCCATGAATTAGTTTTTGGTATTGTGCGTTTTTACAGTCTGCAGAACTTTTAAATATCGAAAAATACACATTTTTTGACGAATTTTCACAGTTACTTCACCCTAACACAAAAAATTTTTTTTTCTCTTTTGGAAAGACTTAGATACTACAAAGAGTTATTTATAAGGAATATTTTCATAAAAAAATATCCAAGAAATGTTGTTCTGGGGCTGAGATATTGCAGTTCTAGTAAATAGTCAAAAAGTGTACAAATTCGATACTTTATCTTTACATGTTATAATTTCATCAAGATTGCACCAATATTTTTATTTAAATTAAAAAAAATTCAAAAGCAAATAAATGGGAATATTTTCTAGGTAACATAGCTTTTCTTTCCGATGGAGTTGGTTACCTGAATTACAGGATTTTGTCGGAGTATATGGATGGAGCCAGTTATAAAATGATATCACACCCAACAGTTAATATGTAGCAATATACAAGTAATCAGGTTTACTATGATCTCTTTATTAGTTTTGATTCAATCATAGGATGCTTTTCACGGCATACAAAAAACAAGGCAGGCTCAGCACGTATGTAAACATTTAGTTTGAACGTAAACATGTGTCGTCACTACTATCTTCGCACAAGCTGAACCGAGACGATGCTCTACGGTCTCAGCATGCTTACTTTTGTACTCTAACATGTGGCGTGAAAATTTGCGTCACTCTTGAAGTGTCACTTTTCTTACGAGCCTACCTTGTTATCGGTATACCGTGATGCTTTTGATATGTCATATGACAGTCTAACAATTTGTTTCGTCGTATCAGTTCGACAGCTTTTCCATGAAAAAACGGAATAAACGTAAAGTAAAAACGTAAAAATGACACATCAAGAGTGACGCGTATTTTAAAGCCACATGTTAGAGTACAAAAGTAAGCATGCTGATACCGTAGAGCATCGTCTCAGTTCAGCTTGTGCGAAGATAGTAGTGACGACACATGTTTACGTTCAAACTAAATGTTTACATACGTGCTGAGCCTGCCTTGCTTTTTTGCATGCCGTGAAAAGCATCCTATGATTGAATCAAAACTAATATTGAGATCATAGTAAACCTGATTACTTGTATATTGCTACATATTAACTGTTGGGTGTGATATCAATTTATAACTGGCTCCATCCATATACTCCGACCAAATCCTGTAATTCAGGTAACCAACTCCATCGGAAAGAAAAGCTATGTTACCTAGAAAATATTCCCATTTATTTGCTTTTGAATTTTTTTTAATTTAAATAAAAATATTGGTGCAATCTTGATGAAATTATAACATGTAAAGAAAAAGTATTGAATTTGTACACTTTTTGACTATTTACTAAAACTGCAATATCTCAACCCCAGAACAACATTTCTTGGATATTTTTTTATGAAAATACTCGTTATAAATAACTCTTTGTGGTATCTAAGTTTTTCCAAACGAGAAAAAAATATTTTTTGTGTTAGGATGAAGTAATTTTGAAAATTCGTCAAAAAAATGTGTATTTTTCGATATTTAAAACGTTCTGCAGACTGTAAAAACGCATAATATCAAAAACTAATTCATGGAGAATATGGGCAAAGATCCACAGAAAAATAAAAAAATATAAAATGAATGGGTGACCCTGAAAAAAAATTGTGAAAGGACCCAATATTTGATTTTTCACCTAAAAAAAGCTCATTTTTCAAAAATCGATCTGGCGCGACCTCTAAACGATTTTTTAGAAATTCGGTTTGTTCTACAAAAATTATCCAGACAGGTATATCTTTCATTTCAGGGTTGAGCACCATGACTTTTCGAACATCGATTTTTTTTGGGACACCCTACTGCACATAGTTTTAAAACCATTTCGACTCTTCTATGTTATATGGATGGAACAGAGTTGATTTTGAGAACCTAATTTACATAATTTACATAATTTTCGTTCACTGGTACTACTACCATATCGTATTAGGATATGCCATTGCAGCCGGCTGATGTTAATTTGTAGAAAGTTAGATCGTTTGAGGCGCACTAGGTCCGAGCAGAAACAGGGTAATTTCTGACTAATAACAAGTTGTTTGCATAGAAATAGTTCGTAAACAGCGACAATACATAGCACTACTGTGGCGTCTGATTTTTTTTTATTATGTACGCATACATATACGTTGGGTGGATTGCGGTTAACCTGCGCGCTGGTCTGTAAGTGTAGTTGTGACGATGAATGGTGTATGAAAGCTGTGAATCGTAGTGGTCAGGAAGAAAAAGTGGAGTGTAGGATAAGAATGAGCAGATGAATGAAATGAAATAGTAGTGGTGTAGAATCAATTGATAAAAGACGGATGAATGAATGAGTGGTTTTCATATAACGGTAAATAAAACGAAGAAACAGACGTTGAATGATGGAGTAGGGTTGCCATATTATGTTCTGGTACATATTCTGAATTTTTAATCTATGACTGTCAAGATGTAAGTTAAACAAATATATAACAATGTATATGTATCCAATACTTTTAAGAAACATTCAGTACTGGCGTTGAAATGTTATGTGAATTAACTAGGGTGACCATATGGTATCCTAAAGGAGGACATGTCCTCCTTTTTCATTGAAAATCAGATGTCCTCCTTTTTCGCTTAAATGTCCTCCTTTTTGGATATTTTCAAAAAATATCTTTTTTCTGCTGTAATTTTGGTTTTTTAAACAATACTACAATCGAGTTCCATTCAAAAATTATTTGTTGGACATTACTATTGTGTTTTGAAATACTTTCCTTCAAGTTTTTCAATATAATCAATGTTAATATCGGAAATTAAATGCTTGAGTTACAGTAACACATATGTCCAAGGTAACAAAATAATAGGTCCTATTGATAAAATGGATTAGGAAAAATGCAAATTCTTTTAAAATTTTCTACGAGTAAACATCTATCGAATTGCCTTTGGAACGCATCGCACGGTACGTTTCCCTATACCATGCCTAGAATGGAACAGTTGAGTTTCTTTAGTCTAAATCTGAATAGTTTTAAATTTCTTCAGTTATGAACTTGGTGATACAATTACTATGTCTGAAACTTGATTATGCATATGTACAACAGGTGATAGATTTAGTTCGGAAAAGGTATTGGAGGTATCTGCCCTTCGGCGGGGTTTGATCCCACGACCACAGTTGGGATTAAACCTCACCGAAGGGCGGTTACCCTTCAATACCTTTTCCGAACTAAATCTATCACAGGTTGTACATATGCTTAATCAAGTTTCGAACATAGTAATTAATTTCTACTCGGGTGGCTTAATACCCGGCATATAGGCAATTAACTTTGAATGTATTGGTGATACAGTTAACAATATCATTCTCATTACATGCCTTAAATTGTGATTCTCAATGACATTCAAGAAAAAAATTCAACTGGCCTACTAAGCATCTTGTGTTCGGTCCTTATAGAACCTAATGTTCAGTCAGTTATCTATTGACAAATTTTCAGAATTATATGCCATGAGCTGTTCTTGTTAAAATTCTGTTCTCTGTTGATTTCAAAATTAGTTGAAACTAAAATCTTACCATTACAAAGAAAGAGCCTGAAGTTTATAACTGAAAAGTGAAATAGACTATAATGACAGTTGGAAATATTTCATCTGGAGATGTGATGTTAATAAAGTAGAAGAAGATCTCGTATCTCCTGGCTTAAACATGTGCTTGTGCTAGCAAATAAGTGTCAGGTGGAGGCGATATAAGCACATGCCTTTATTTAAGTTCATGCAAAGTGTTCATATATGGCCTCCATTTTGTGCTAATTGTTATACGATCTCTTGTTTGCTGGGTTACTTGCTGGTTCTTACAAAAACCTCTTTCAATGAACATTAGTGTGCAAAAATCTAACAATATAATATAATATTTTTATCATATTAAAAACCAAAAATCGATCGATGTTTTTATGTCCTCCTTTTTAACCAAATGTCCTCCTTTTTCGCTACGATTTAGGTGAATTGTCCTCCTTTGGAAAAATTTCATATGGTCACCCTAGAATTAACTCCACATCCATTCCAACATCTAATTGAGAGAGAAAAAAAATGGCTTTATGAAAGAAACTTCAAACACTGGACATGATCGAAAAATTCAGATATGCGTTGTAAGCTTTCATGGTTAGGACTTCTACTCGCTGCTTCGAAGTGTTTTTTTTTTTTTTTTTTTTCAAACAGTAATCTCGTCTATATGCGAATAAATTATGAGCGATGCTAAAATGTTAAACATTATACAAAAGCCAGTATGGCAAAAAGGCCTCAAGGATGTTGTAAATATACCAGGAGATGGAAATTGTCTTTTTTATGCGGTTGTGCAGCAAATAACAGGTAATTATTTGACTGGATAAAATTGTGAATATCAATTGAAATGTGATGATGATTTAGGCTGGCGACATTTTGATAGAGAGTTTAAAAACATGGCAGATGGTTTACGTAAACAGGTGGCATGTTTTATTGCGTGTCACGTCAACGAGTATCAAAATGCAATTCTGGCTGAAATGCCACCAGCAAACTTCGAAATGAAGGCAGGAGGCGAAAGCAACCAGGCGGAAGAAGTAATAAGGAATTACGTACAAGAATTGGAGAAAGATGGAACATGGGCAGGAACAGAAACAATACTGGCAATTACAAAAATGTTCCAGTGCAACATCCGGATCCACAACCCGTTATATAACGCCATACTATTTACCGGTGGTACGGGGAGAGAGGATCGAACGATAGAGCTGTATTACAATGGCTGCAATCATTACGACAGCATGTTAATAGAACGGCAGGATGGTGACGGAATCGAACAAATTGTCGGATATTTCGAAAATGGAGGCAAATATCGAATGGAAGAAGATGGAGGAATTGATGAGGAGCAGAAGGAAGGTTTAAACACAAGCAAGGAAACTACAACTAACATTTGTCAATCGACCGTAAGCGAAGCCATCACGAATAGAGCGGTGGTGGATAAGGATATTGAGAAGACTATTACGACGCCCAAAGCAACTATTTTAGAACCGGAAGTGACAATTATTGAGAAACCATTTGGATGTTATTGGGTTACTGCAGCCCAGTGTCGAATCAAAGTAAGGAGCATGATGAATGGAAGGCACAGTTATTTATGGGCGGTTAGTCACCAACTGAGTAAAATTATGCCCGATTCAGAAGCATTTGAAGAACTGCCAATAGCGTTGTGGGAGGATATAAAGAAATATCTAGGACTACCATCAAACAATGAGGTGGTATCACCAGATAATGCTGTGTGGACAGCCATTGCAGAAATGTATAATGTGGAAGTGCTACTATACACAATTGGTGGAAGCGCTAAATCAGTTAAGCCATTACAGTTCACCAATAAAATGGATTCAATAAAATTGTTCGAGACAAGTATATTTGGGGAATTACAAATAGACAGTATTGAAATAATCTGTAAAAAGCAAAAATCAAAGAAAAAGGTAAGGATAGCAAATAGTGAATATTCTAGAATAATAATTAATTGTTTGTACGTGCACAACTAGGAACCTTCTAATTCAGATAATGTGAGAGATAGTCATCAAAACATCAGAATAGTATCTTTGAATGTACGAGGATGTTGCCAATCAGTTAAAAGAGAGGAGATTGATTCAGAATTAATGCGAGAGAATATCGATTTGGCCGTATTGCAAGAAGTGAACATTATTGGTCAAAGCGTGACAACAAGCAATTACGACTGGATCATATCAGACAGGAGTACATCTAATCAATCTCGAGGGCTAGCAATTCTGAGGCAGAGGGTATCAAAATGGATGGTGCGAGATGTTAGACACGTCGAAAAAAATATTATGTCAGCTCAGGTTTTCATAGAAGAAGATACAGAAAGTCTTCTGGTGGTAAATGTGCATGCGCCTAATGATAAAAACAATTCATTCTATGCGAATTTGGGGGCGTATGTGAATGGTAACCCTAAGAAACAAGCATTGATAGTGATTGGAGACTTCAACTCGCAAATTGGTAGAAACGACATAGACATCGACGAAATTGACAGGCTTGGAGAATTCATAGGACATGACGTAGCAAATGAGAGTGGGGATTATCTAAAGATGTTCCTACGAATACATTTAATGGACATAGTTTCGTTGCGTTTCAACGGTTCGTTGCTAACTACATGGAGTAACGGCCATCGTTCCTCACAGATAGATCACGTTGTACTATCAGCTGATACAATCTTGAACGTGATTAATATTGATGCAAAATGGACTACGGTGCAAACGGATCACAAGAGGATACTAGTAGAGCTCGGGAGAACAGTAAGGCAGAAAGACCGACAGAGAAAATTAAAAGGAAGGCATTTACCAGCTCATACGTTGCAACAGAAGGAAGCAATGAAACAATATCACAAAAAATTACGAGAATGGGAATCAAAAGATGAAAAATCAACGGAAATTGAATCAGCGTACGAGGAATTGACGAAAAAGTTAAACCACTGTGCAAATGAGACCTTAAAAACCGCCGTAAGCACATTAACCCCAAAGCGTAAAATGGCGTTAAGAGCATTGTCAGCAGCTAGGAAAAAGTTAAGATTAGCGAAGGAGAGAGGAATAGATGTAGAATGGTATAGAGGAAACGTAAACATTAAAAGGCAAGAATACCAAAGCAAAGTAAAGGAACACAACGAGAAGGAGATATTTGATTTCTATAACAATCTTAAGGACTACGAAGTAGGGGAGCGAATAAGTCGATCGAACCGATTTCTTAGAAAATATGTGAGAAGGAAAAAAGCAGCTAGGTCAATTATACCTATGAAAAACTGGATACAGGAGTTGAGAACATCAGAAGGAGAACCGATGACCATTGAAGAGGATGATGACGAACTCACCCCTGCTCCCACAAAAGAAGAAATTCTTAGAATAATTAATTGCTTGGCTAACGGGAAAGCTGCAGGAGAAGATAAAGTGAGAAATGAGTTCATCAAATACGCAGATGAAGACACGATCAACGAACTGCATAGGATAATCAAAGAAGCATGGATTACCAATAAAATTCCACAGCAATGGAGAGATTCGCTTCAGATTCCGATCCCAAAAAAAAGTAAGGCGTCAGTCACAAATGATTACAGGAGAATTTCGTTAACAAATATGGGATACAGAGTTTATACGAAATGGCTTTTAGGTGGACTAAAAGAGTATGCAGGAGAGCCCAGTTTGCATCAGGCGGCTTTCACGGAAAATAGATCTACAGATGATCATATGTTTTGTGCAAGGCGATACATGGAAGCATATTGGAACACAGGCAAGACACTGATTGTTGGTTCATTGGACATTAAAAAAGCTTTTGATTGTGTGGACATCAAATCTATTCGGAAAATATTAATTGAATTAACAGTACCAAAACATATAGTTAATAGAGTGTGTCAAGCAATAAATGCGGAAAAGGCTAGCATTCTATGGGAAGGAATAAGTACACAAAAGGTAAACAAAAGCAAAGGTATTAAGCAGGGGTGTCCAATGTCGCCATATTTATTCACATTAATAATTCAAAAAGTTTTAATGGAAGTAAAGAAAAAAATGAAGAAGTTAAACCTATTCGAGATGAATAATAAGAAACTTCACATTGTGTTAGCTTTTGCAGATGATATTTTGATGATAGCCGATAATCTAGAAGATATTGAAATATTTATAAAGCATTTGAAGAACGAGTTGAGAAAGGTAGGGCTTGTGATTAACGCAGATAAAAGTAAAATATTAATAAGAGAACCGCAGAGCAACAGAAACATACCAAATAATGTTGAATTAGATGGAGAGCAGTATGAAGTAGTAAAATTATTGAGATATTTAGGAACTTTTCTCTCTGAAACATTAGATCGACCGCAAACTACGAGAAAGAGATGCAAACAGGCAATCGGAGGTTCGAAACTAATCATAGAATATTTAAAAAAGTACAAACCCCCTTGGTCGTTAACTAAGCTAATGTACAAAACGGTAATTTCACCAGCAATTACGTATTGTCTCAAAGCTGGTAAAAAGTAATAGAAGATCGGTGGCAAAGTATGAAAGTCAGATTCTAAAGGAAATGCTAACATACTCTAGGGAAGCCCCAAAAGGCAGGTTTAGAATTTCAACCATTTTGGATGGTAAAACTGCTGTGAAAAAAGTAAGAGTAATGCGAATAAGTTACTGGGAACATATACAAAGAAGGAATCCAGATCATCCGTTAAAAATGGCAGATAAGGTGAATTTTATTGAAAGCAAAAGAGGAAGACCTGCAAAAACTTGGAAAGATTCGCTCCAAGAAGATAAGGCAAAGTTACCTTGGGTAGGAGAAGAAGAATGGATAGAGTTAGCAAAAGATAAAAATAAATTGAAGAGAAAAGCGGAGGAGATTTATAAAACTGAAGCGAGTGAAGAAGAATCGGAATCAGAGTTAGAAGAATAGGAGCGTAGAATTAAAGCAAATAAAACTAATAAATATGTAATTATATAAGTTTCTAATGATAAATGATAAATGGTTTTCCTTAGAACAACACGTAAGTAAATTGATAAAAGAGTAATAAAAAAGTCAGGTCAATGATGATATATTAATATAATATTTGTATCAAGGCCAGGATCAAAAGTATTCATGTTTGATCCAGGAAGTGTGAATGCACTTCATATATCATTGTGATATGTGGGTGTAATCATGCGGGGCTTATTGTACACAACAAAAGCTTCGGAATGCATGCGTTCTTGAAACGGGCTAATGGAGTTACAATAGAGCTATCACCTTCTAGCTCCCGGGTCTAAGATTCTCGCAATTTTATTAATTAAATGGTTGCACGAATATTCTACCCATAATGCCACTGCCAGACAGTGGGAGTTAGATTGTAATAACACACACACACACACTTACTTTTAGCCGATTTGCCTGCAACAAGTTGCATTCGACGCAGAATCTTGTTCCATTGTTTCGTATTGAAAATTAAACAGATATGGCCAAAGTTTATTTTTTTGCCTTTTTGCCTTTCTCGTATACAAAGTATACGTAAAGGCTATATCTCGGGTACTTATTCAAAAGGACGTATGTGATTTTGTAAACAAAGATTCAGACGTCGATTTGTCCGATCTGATTGCCCTCCCACGCAAACCATCACCATAGACAGATAGGGGGAGGCTTCGGCTACCTGTTAATGGTGTTGGTTTGCGTGGGAGTGCCATCAGATCGGACAAATCGACGTTTGAATCTTTGGTTACAAAATCACATACGTCCTTTTGAATAAGTACCCGAGATATGTTCGCTCCAAAAACGAACTTTTTATAGGAGTCCCGGAGACCCATAGTGTTATATACCGATCGACTCAGCTCGACGAATTGAAGTGATGTCTGTGTGTATGTGTGTGTGTATGTGTGTGTGTATGTGTGTGTGTATGTGTGTGTGTATGTGTGTGTGTATGTGTGTGCGCAAAATAATCTCAATCATTTTTAAGGCACTTATCACTAACCGATTTGCTCGCAACAAATTGCATTCGACGCGGAATCTTGTCCCATTGTTTCGTATTGAAAATTGGCCGAATCGGAATATGGGCTTCGGAGTTATGGCCAAAATACATTTGTTGACAAGAAAAATTCTCACTCATTTTTTAGGCACTTACTTTTAGCCGATTTGCCTGCAACAACTTGCATTCGACGCAGAATCTTGTTCCATTGTTTCGTATTGAAAATTAAACAGATATGGCCAAAGTTTATTTTTTTGCCTTTCTCGTATACAAAGTATACGTAAAGGCTATATGTTCGCTCCAAAAACGAACTTTTTATAGGAATCTCGGAGACCCATAGTGTTATATACCGATCGACTCAGCTCGACGAATTGAGGTGATGTCTGTGTGTGCGTGTGTGTGTGTGTATGTGTGTGTGTGTGTGTGTGTGTTTTTTTTTTCTTCCTTATCAATGGAGGGGGAATCTGCTCAACAGACATTCTGGGTTGACCAGGAAGTGCGGGGTTAGGGATCACCGAGGGAGGCAGGACTACATTCCCGACCCGCTAAACCGTTTCCATTGCCGCCAAGCCCATAGTCCCTTCGGTACAACCAGAAAGTAATGCTTCAAAGGGGGGCCAGTGCACAACGCACCCTCGAGGTTAGCTGCGTGTCCTTGCAGCACCGAACATCGTAACTCGCTTTTCTAGAAGAACACCATGGTATCGTGCCAGCGCGTAGCCGGCTTTCCAGGTGGCCTTACCACGCCCTATGTCCTCGGAAGGTGGGAAGGGTCGACTTCGCACCTGCTTCCCTCTGCACGACTGGTATCAAGAATGATGATGCCGCGTGCACCCCAAATTGACCTTTCTGCGATAGGGCCTATTCGCCAACACACAGAGGGACTTGCCGACGCGAGGCCTACGCCTGCCCCAGCCTTGACGAGGACCCCTTTCCGTCCTCGGGCTCGGAACCCGCCCGGTTGACCGACGCCGCGAAAGCGACGATACCATGTTGTTCTTCGCGCGGCCACTTGTTCGATAAAAGGATCGAGTTCGACCACAGAGCATGACCACCGGTATGACCCATGAAGCCGACTCCGATCCCTTGGACCACCTCTTATTTGTGCCTGCACTAGCCATCCTTGAGTCCACGCGCCACCTTCTGTGTAGCTCCGAGACGATTTGGGCGATAGCCGATAAAACGCCATTCCAGCCAACTTCATCTTTACACATCCTCCGAACTAGGTTGTCCGGGGTAGTGTCCAGACCACATGTGGCAAGCATGTGGTCACGCATTGCGCGAAAACGTGAGCACACGAACAACACGTGTTCCGCCGTTTCCTCTAAACCTGCGCACACCAAACACTCGGGCGAGGCCGAGCAAGCCAGCTGCGTTACCTGCACTTTGATTTTGCAGCACGCTTAAACGCCGGGCACATCGAACCCCCCATGGGGTGCTTGCTGTTCACAGCTTTGCTGGAACAAATCAAACAATTGGGAGGGTTCGTGCAGCATTGTGCCTTATGTCCCTCCAATCCGCAGCGTCGGCAGAGATTGCTTCTGTCAGGGCCTTTGCAGTCCCATTGCTTGTGCCCCGGTTCCAGGCACTTGAAGCAAACTTCGGGTTGCTCGTATATGCGCACAGGGCATACCGACCATCCCACCTTGACGCTCCCTAACTTGACTACCTTGGAGGCGTCCGCTGCAGATAGCCGAACCAATACTACCTGCGTCCCTGCCGGACCTTTCCGTAGCCGAACGGCTGCGGTGGTCGTCTCCACTTCACACTGTCGCCGCAGTGCCGTGACGAGCTCTTCGACTTCGGTGATCTCGACCAGGTTTTTAACCCTTAGATTCACCTCCGTCGTGAGTGCCCTCACCTTGACCGTCTCGCCTAGGACCTCCTCCGCCAACTTCTTGTAGGCGGCGCCCTTTTGCGAGACGCCCCGCTTCAGCTCGAGTATCATCTCGCCCATCCGGGTACGTCTTATTCGACGTACGTCGGCGCCGAGTTCACCGAGCTTGACGTCACTCCTCATCGCCTTCAAAACATCCGAGTACTTAGCCTCGTCCGCCGTGATGACTAGGGCATCGCCCCTGGAGCGATTGGCGCCTACCCTAGACTTCTTGCTACCCTCATTCCATTCGCCTGGGCCTTCTTTTCGGCCCTTGACGTCTTCGGTTTCCTCTTGTTCTTGACCATGGTCCAGGAGGCGTCACCCCCCTCTATTTCCCTGGTCTGGTGCGGCTGAGAACTTTCAGCCTGCCGTAACCCCTTATCACCGTCTTTCCTGAGTGGACGGACCTTTCCAGGTCCTTCCTCCCCCGGTTTTGGAGGTACCTGACCGGGGTTCAGCTTCCCAGCCTCACTACCCTTGTTCGGGGTAGTAACCCTCCGCGTTTTGGAGCGGCCCCCAGGGAGCTCATCCGCTGGAGACTGTCTCCCCCGTTTTTGTGTCTGCTCCGTTGGAGCAGTCACCCCCGACGTACCCGCAAATACTTGAGCCTCAGTCTGGGTAGACTTTGGCACCACCGTCTTCGCTGGCACGCCTTCGGTCGATTCGACCTTGCTCGAGTCCGCGAATCCTTGGGCCTCAGTCTGGGTAGACCTCGACTCCACCGATTTCACGGGTTTACACTTGGCCGTCCCGACCGCCCTCTCCAGCTTGGCGTCCAGCATCGACTTTCGAAGTTTCTGCAAGCTCCTCTTGAGGTCCTTGCTGATATTATGCTTCGATTACGCAAAGTCGATGATGGCGTCCAGGAGTTCCGTCGCCACCTCGAAGGCCGAAAGCCCATCGCGTTTGCGGTTCATCGCCTCCACAAGCCATGGGCCGTCAATAACCCCTACCGGCGTTTTTATAGCACGCTGGCGCTGCGCACTGAGCTGCCGACTATTGCCTCTGGCCTCCTAGGCGGAGACCTGAACAACCCACCTCTTGCGAAGGGGTTGTCGCCTACACTACTACCACTAATTGAAGAATTGACTTGGTTTTCCATTTTGGTCCCACGAGTTGCTCGGGAAAAGAGGTCCACCACGCCAGAGCCCAGCATGACGCGGTAAGGGACAATTACTGTGGAGGGTGCCCAGGTACCCCACAGGCTCCGTTAAAGGCCTAGCTTATTATTTCACCCCCTGGCCATGCATCCCCTCGGCACGGGTCGCTTGACGCCTTGGGATTAGGGGTTAGGGACGATGGTCCCGGCCTAACTCGCAGTGGCCATGGGGAGGGGTCGTCAAGCCCTTGGACAAAGTCCCTGCTGCCCCCGTGTGTGTGTGTGTATGTGTGTGTATGTGTGTGCGCAAAATAATCTCACTCATTTTTCAGGCACTTATCCTTAACCGATTTGCTCGCAACAAGTTGCATTCGACGCGGAATCTTGTCCCATTGTTTTGTGTTGAAAATTGGCCCAATCGGACTATGGGCTTTGGAATTATGGCCAAAATATATTTTTTTATAAGAAAAATTCTCACTCACTTTTTAGGCACTTACTCTTAGCAGATTTACTCGCAACAAGTTTCATTCGACGTAGAATCTTGTCCAATTGTTTCGTATTGAAAATTGGCCCAATCGGACTATGGGTTTCGAAGTTATGGCCAAATTTTTTTTTTTTTACATGAGAAACGCGTACAAAATTCTCACTCATTTTTCAGGCACTTATCTTTAACGGATTTTCTCGCTTTTCGGGCTTTGGAATTATGGCCAAAATATTTTTTTTATAAGAAAAATTCTCACTCACTTTTTAGGCACTTACTCTTAGCAGATTTACTCGCAACAAGTTGCATTCGACGCGGAATTTTGTCCCATTGTTTCGTATTGAAAATTGGCCGGATCGTACTATGGGCTCAGAAGTTATGGCCAAATTTTTTTTATACCAATAGTGCATAGAAATTACTCACTCGAAAAAAAACGAGAAAGGCACCATCACCGCTAGGTGGATTAATCTGGGTTTTTTTTGTCTTTTTTTGCCCTAGGCTGGCTTATCTCTGAGTGAAATTTCTTGTTTTTCTGATTTTCATCATTTTACACGTGACTTTCCTATATAGTGAACCAGTGTTGCTGAAGGAATAAGGAAACCCATTCAGCTCGAAATTATATCCAATTCAACATATTTTTGTTCAAACACTATGATTACCACTTGTTTCGACGCAGAACAAAAACAGAAATGGGAATAAACGGGTATTTTGCAATAATTTACGAATACAATGATCGATCGGGCCAATTTCAGAGAGCGACATTCCTCGAGTAAAACAACTTGTTACGATCATATCTGATAACGCTGAATACCAGAAAGTATGTAGGCACGCATGCAGACATTGACAATTATTAATCGAATTGAGTTGATTGGTATCTCAAATATGAATATCCAGGCATAATAGAGAAAGTTCTGTTATAGAGTGATCCAGTGGTATACAAAAAGCAAAAAGATGCCGAACAAAACTATTTTTTTATTTATCCAAATGCTAATCAATGTAAACCCAGGTTTTTTACGCGGATGGAATTCATTAATTTTTCGGCTAACAAAAACATTCACAGCTTTTTAAACACCAACTGAATTTTCTATGATTTTTTGTGACTTTTTTTTCGTGAGGTTAACTCATTGTTCCGTTGACGCTAAAGGTCTTAATTATTGGCTAAAACCAAACCGTGTAAAAAAACCTGAGTGTAATCATAACAACTTGATACCGTTGAGAGACTTTCGTTCGTATCGTTTCATTGATTAATATGTAAATCACCCATTTCAACTCGTGAAATCTCTTTCAAAGAACTGGACTTTTACAATAGCAGATTTTAGCGCCCGATTTCTATGTACATATAAAAGATTGAATATCATACTGAAAGCAAAAGACCCAGTCATGGCATATCATCCATAATTCGCATAAAACTACGAAGTTTTCGTTATTATTTTGATGCCTGTTGTGTGTTGACCAATTTATGCAATAGGTATACTTTCATCCCGTTGGTAAAATTGTCCAAATAACAACGGAGCACGGATTGACGTCAAAACTAATCAATTATCGTTTATATAACTTTGTGTTGCTACCAACCATCCATAACCGTATTGGTGCAATTGTTTTTTGCACCTTAGGGCCAGGGATTGTCAATTGGCTACAATTAACCGCCTACGCTCGGCTCAGTTCATCTAAACGCAAAACTTTCGCGTCAACATTGTAATCGCTTTTATTTGAACAAATTTAAGAAAAGCTCCAGACACAGCCGATTAAACCCTTTCTCCACGGTAGCCCGACATGATCACATCATATTATTACCGCATACCTACGCTTTCGCTGGATTCCATTCACAGACAATGTCTGGGTAACTACATTCTATTCATCGAGATGGTGTCGCCCGTTGAGATGGGCACTTATGATGATGTGAATGTCGAACGCCCGTCTTTGTGGTCATGCAGAAAAGATGATCGTGGACATTGTTGTGGGAGATGATGAACACACATGCTACTTAGCATTACGTCTCAACACCAGAAATCTAAACATGCTATCCGTTTGGTCACGTTTTTTGGAAAATGGTGTATTTTGGATGTATATAAATTGAGATGCAGACGTATGCAATCTTTTTCGAAGCCTTGAAAACGCTCACAACCGAAACCTCACGCTCTCAAATTTGCGCCGAAGTCCGAAGCGTGCTAGAATACGCGGTACAGGTTTGAGCACCGTATCACCGGACGCAGGATGACTGCATAGTGCAAGTACAACGATCCTTCGTCCGATATGCTTTAAGGAACCTGCCGTGGAATTATCGGGTTAGGCTCCCTTCATATGAACACCCGTACAAGCTGCTTGGACTCAGTACCCTTACATCGAGACGAGTATTTCTATAAAGGGTCTACTGTTTTGACCTGGTGAGGAATGTGATTGAATGCGAAAACTTATTGAGACAAGTAAATTTTTACGCTCCACACCGTTCTCTACGACGTCGCGCACTGCTCTACATTCCCTCACGTCGCACCTTATATGGCCATCACAATCCACTGCTAAGTTGTTGAAGACATTTTAATGACGTGAGCGAAAGTTTCGATTTTAATATTAGTAAGACTATTTTCATAAATAGGTTAAGGTTACTACTTTAAGTTACAGTATGTGGACAAATAAATAAATAAATAAAACTTTTCAGAGCATCAAATCATACTTCTTTTTCTTTTTCTTCTTCAATGGCTCTACATTTCAACTGGAGCTTGGCAGGCTTTTCAATTTAGTATTCTATTGGCATTTCCTCAGTTATTAATTCAAAGCTTTTCTATGCCCGCCATTGCATGAGTATCTATCATGTGTGGCAAATACAATGGATACACTATGCCCAGTGAATCGAGAATGTTTCCCACCCGAAAACATCCTAGACCGGACCGAGAATCGTACTCGCCATCTCCGGATTGGCAATCCTACGCCTTTGCTAGCAAGGCTATCATTTTTATATTGTGGTTCAAATTATTTTTCCAATGGAAATGTGTATAGGTATTATCTGACAGTCTGCATTTCTAAACATGGCCACCAAAAATCATATCGTTATAACCAAATTTCATTCAGTAGGTATATTAATTTGCTTAGTTGATAGAGAAAAACAACTTTCTTTGGGAATCTATATAGCTAGCGAAAACATAATGAATAGCGCATCTATGTGTGTATGTTGTTTTGTCGCATCCCAACGACCTATTGTATAAATAACATCTCTTCAGCATCATCATAATCAGCTGTTTAAACTACCCTTTTCAACATTGCTTGATTATTCCATTATGCGCTTACTCCCATTCCTTCGTGTCCAGCTCATTTCACTTTCAGCAAGCAAAATTCGCTTAACCAAAGGAATGTCAAAGTTATGTGGGAAATCTTGCCGCTTGAATTCCAAACAATGACCACATCAATGGCGCAATCAAAAGGCCGTTATCATAAGCCAATGACGGCACTCACTTCCATGTCTGTCGGACGCAAGGTACGCCGTGTAGGAGCCTTGTGAAGGAACAACTAACGTAGTTTGTTGTAATAGTATGTAATTAAAGAAAAACATCTATTGAATCCGTTTCACGACCACGGAAGTCGGGATGAACATGGATACATTTGTTATTATCAACATAAATTTAAATCCTCAGTGAAGCATAGTCCGGTGTCAGCCCAGACAACATAGGCCTATGTTGGAGTCCAAAACAACTAAGTAAATAATTTTGTATGGGGCAGCACACAGGCTACTTATATGGATTTTCAACCCCATTTTCCCGATATTTTTTTACGAAGAAATATTTGTTTAGTATTGAAGGTAAGAAAATTGCCGACCTCATAAGCTGTTACGTAATTAGCATATGACCTCTACGAATGCTCGTAATAGACGCATTGCTACAAATCTCTACTTCTTTGTTGAAATTATATCCTCTACTGCATGCGTTCCCAGACTGTGGTCGCGACCCCCAGGGGGTCGTAAACTGGTGGGTCGCGATCCAATCCAAATCCAATCCAAATCCAATCCAAATCCAATCCAAATCCAATCCAAATCCAATCCAAATCCAATCCAAATCCAATCCAAATTCAATCCAAATCCAATCCAAATCCAATCCAAATCCAATCCAAATCCAATCCAAATCAATCCAAACCAATCCAAACCATTCCAACCAATCCAAACCAATCCAATCCAATCCAATCCAAACCAATCCAAACCAATCCAAATCCAATCCAACCAATCCAAACCAACCAATCCAAACCAATCCAAACCAATCCAAACCAATCCAAACCAATCCAAACCAATCCAAACCAATCCAAATCCAATCCAAACCAATCCAAACCAATCCAAACCAATCCAAACCAATCCAAACCAATCCAAACCAATCCAAATCCAATCCAAACCAATCCAAACCAATCCAAACCAATCCAAACCAATCCAAACCAATCCAAACCAATCCAAATCCAATCCAAACCAATCCAAACCAATCCAAACCAATCCAAATCCAATCCAAACCAATCCAAACCAATCCAAACCAATCCAAACCAATCCAAACCAATCCAAACCAATCCAAACCAAATCCAATCCAACCAATCCAACCAATCCAAACCAATCCAAACCAATCCAAACCAATCCAAATCGAATCCAAACCAATCCAAACCAATCCAAATCAAACCAAACCAACCAAGTCCAATCCAAACCAATCCAAACCAATCCAAACCAATCCAAACCAACCAAACCAATCCAAACCAATCCAAACCAATCCAAACCAATCCAAACCAATCCAAACCAATCCAAACCAATCCAAATCCAATCCAAATCCAATCCAAACCAATCCAAACCAATCCAAACCAATCCAAACCAATCCAAACCAATCCAAATCCAATCCAAACCAATCCAAACCAATCCAAACCAATCCAAACCAATCCAAATCCAATCCAAACCAATCCAAACCAATCCAAACCAATCCAACCAATCCAAATCCAATCCAAATCCAATCCAAACCAATCCAAATCCAATCCAAACCAATCCAAACCAATCCAAACCAATCCAAACCAATCCAAACCAATCCAAACCAATCCAAACCAATCCAAACCAATCCAAACCAATCCAAACCAATCCAAACCAATCCAAACCAATCCAAACCAATCCAAACCAATCCAAACCAATCCAAACCAATCCAAACCAATCCAAACCAATCCAAACCAATCCAAACCAATCCAAACCAATCCAAACCAACCAAACCCAATCCAAACCAATCCAACCAATCCAAACCAATCCAAACCAATCCAAACCAATCCAACCAATCCAAACCAATCCAAACCAATCCAACCAATCCAAACCAATCCAAATCCAATCAAACCAATCCAAACCAATCCAAACCAATCCAAACCAATCCAAACCAATCCAATCCAATCCAACCAATCCAAATCCAATCCAAATCCAATCCAAATCCAATCCAAATCCAATCCAAATCCAATCTAAATCCAATTCAAATCCAATCCAAATCCAATCCAAATCCAATCCAAGTCCAATCCAAGTCCAATCCAAATCCAATCCAAATCCAATCCAAATCTAATCCAAACCCAAACCAATCCAAATTCAATCCAAATCCAATCCAAATCCAATCCAATCCAAATTCAATCCAAATTCAATCCAAATTCAATCCAAATTCATTCCAAATCCAATCCAGATCCAATCCAGATCCAATTCAAATCTAAACCAAATTCAATCAAAATCCAGTCCAAACCCAATCCAAATCCAGTCCAAATCCAATCTAAATCCAATCTAAATTCAACCTCAATCCAATCTCAATCCAATCCAAATCTAATCCAAATCCAATCCAAATCCAATCCAAATCCAATTCAATTCCATATCCAATCAAAATCCAATCCAAATCCAATCCAAATCCAATCCAAATCCAATCCAAATCCAATCCAAATCCAATCCAAATCCAATCCAAATCCAATCCAAATCCAATCCAAATCCAATCCAAATCCAATCCAAATCCAATCCAAATCCAAGCCAAATCCAATCCAAATCCAAGCAAAAACCAATCCAAGTCCAATCCAAATCTAATCCAAATCCAATCCAAATCTAATCCAAACCCAAACCAAACCCAATCCAAATCCAATCCAGATCCAATTCAAACCTAAACCAAATTCAATCAAAATCCAGTCCAAACCCAATCCAAATCCAGTCCAAATCCAATCTAAATCCAATCTAAATTCAACCTCAATCCAATCTCAATCCAATCCAAATCTAATCCAAATCCAATCCAAATCCAATCCAAATCCAATTCAATTCCATATCCAATCAAAATCCAATCCAAATCCAATCCAAATCCAATCCAAATCCAATCCAAACCAATCCAAACCAATCCAAACCAATCCAAACCAATCCAACCAATCCAAACCAATCCAAACCAATCCAAATCTAATCCAAACCAATCCAAACCAATCCAAACCAATTCAATTCCAAGCCAACCAATCCAAACCAATCCAAACCAATCCAAACCAATCCAAACCAATCCAAACCAATCCAAACCAATCCAAACCAATCCAAACCAATCCAACCAATCCAAACCAATCCAAACCAATCCAAACCAATCCAACCAATCCAAACCAATCCAAACCAACCCAAACCAATCCAAACCAATCCAAACCAACCAATCCAATCCAAACCAACGCAAACCAATCCAAACCAATCCAAACCAATCCAAACCAATCCAAACCAATCCAAACCAATCCAAACCAATCCAAACCAATCCAAACCAATCCAAACCAACCAAACCAATCCAAACCAATCCAAACCAACCAAACCAATCCAAACCAATCCAAACCAATCCAAACCAATCCAACCAATCCAAACCAATCCAACCAATCCAAACCAATCCAAACCAACCAAACCAATCCAAACCAATCCAAATCCAATCCAAATCCAATCCAAATCCAATCCAAATCCAATCCAAATCCAATCCAAATCCAATCCAAATCCAATCCAAATCCAATCCAAATCCAATCCAAATCCAATCCAACTCCTAATTCAAAACAAATAGAACTTAAATCCAATTTAAATCATTTACTTTTTATATGAGATTAAAAGATTTATATGAGCTGAGATTGCAAATACAATGAAGGGGTATGCAACAATTTATTATTATAATTTGATCATTTTAATGCGAACTCATTTTTATTCTCTTTCCAGAAATAAAGGCATTTGGTACTTGATGGGTCGCAAGCAATATGGGCTTCTGCTTGGTGGGTCGCATATTCAAATAGTTTGGGAACCTCTGCTCTACTGGGACATTGCCGCCATACAGCTTAGTACGGTACATCCCTAGTCGTGTGATTTTCTTAGCTAAGTTACCATTTCTCATTCGTATATCATGAGGTTAATACAATGAGACTCTTATGTTTAGGACAGTGTTGGAAAAATCGTCCAAAAATGTTCAATCATCGAGCCCTCCCACATGAGCAAACTCGCTTGCGAATTTTAAGGAATGGATCACGTCTGAGTTTTCCAAACAAATGCGCATCGTTTCACTTATTTTAACATGCTCATGCTTCTTATGAATGAAAAACGTAAACAACACGAATTGGAACCGCTTTTGACGGTTCGATTGGAAACAAGATGGCGTCTTCGCCGATCTCTTATTCTAAACACGCAAGTTGTAAAAGTTCTTGGAGTGTCCATAGGCCGGAGACTCTTATTCCTACCGCACTTCCGCGAAGTTAAAGTTAAATGTAAGACAAGAGTTAAACTGGTTCGGAAGCTATCCAAACCGCACCAAATCAATAACAAAATGCTCCGGTTCAGGATCGGACAAGCTATCATTGATAGCCGCCCACTCTACGGCTTGGAACTTACCTGTATCGCCCCCCCCCCCTGTATCTAACTCATACGTTCGAGCCGCTTCCGGGTTGCCACCCTCTACACCAGCTGAGTCACCAGCCTGTGCCGAGGCAGGAATCATGTCATTTAACCATCGTATGAGAGCGGCCATCTATCACAAAGCCGCCTCTTTTGCCGCCGTGACTTCTGGAGACTACAGGATTCCTTTCCTTATCGAAGTAGATCGAATACTGCACGCCGGCGTCGATCTCCACCCAGTGTCGCGAGTCTATTGTGTGTTCTATAGCACACAATTTCCGAACGGGTGACAACTCCTTGGCCCTCAGAAAGTCGGTGGCCGAGCTATTAAACCAAGAATTCAACAATTACGAACACAGATATACGGATGGGTTCGTTTCAGGCCCAGGAGTAGGCATCGAGGTCACCGGGACCCACACGACCATCTCGGATAGTCTCATCTCTACCATTTTTTCGGTCGAAGCAGTTGCAGCTCTCTTCGTCGCAACCTACCCGTCCACAAAGCCCATCCACGTCCTATCCGACTCTGCTAGTGTAATCTCCGCGAAACGCCTAAACACCCCTAGATTCAAGGTATCCTAGCAAATATGCTCCCGAATCCAACTATTGCCTGAACTCCGGGGCACTGCGGAGTGCATGGCAACACCACGACCGATCACCTTGCCGGAGTCGGCTATCAAGGTCGGCGATTTGCAATAAATGTCCTTGTGGGAGACGTAAAAACCTGGATTAGAAAGACAGTGCGAGACAACTGGGAAATGCCATGGAGAGCTTCCACCTCTGGATGGCTGCGAAGAATCAAGGGGACCACGTCAGCCTGGATGGACCTGAGCAACCTAAAGGACCAGCAAATCGTCTCTCGGCTATGAACAGCACACACGTGGTTCTTGCACAGCTTTGGGGATAACAATAAGCTCGGTATAAGACCCTTAACTCGAGACGCTCGGTCTCTTCTTGTATTCTCCCAGGCAACCCGGGAACCTTAACCTGGATTTCCAATAAGGTCAGCTGGGAGTTCATCACACCTACCCCATTCCAACAATGTCGCTTAACCCGTTCCATCTATCTCTTGGTCGTTTATTGCAGCACCGCAAGTTTGAAAACTTCAATGAAGCTCTCCTGCTGAATAACAGCGTTCTGGTTTTATATTGTTTTCAACTGTTACCAGGCGTTCTGTTCAGTCCAGTATACGGTTGCATAAACCTGCGGTCAATCTAGCACAAGTTTTCGGAAATCTTGGGTTAGAATGGCGAAATCTTCAGCATATCCGGAGAGCAATGCATCAACGACAACAGGCCCTGCATCAAGGCCACCAATGGACATCCTGGATCTTTACTGTTCGACTGGTTCTAAGTTTCTGGATCAGCTTACACTAAAATTGTTCACCTATATTTTGTCCATGTTAACTTCGTCGACCAGTTTTCAACTTCAAACCAAATTTTACTTAAATGTTGATTATTATAGACTCAATGTTAGACTTAATGTTCATTCTTTAATTAAACTTTGCCTACGGATCCAAGGTTGGACCTGAGGTGGCCATTTTAACTCCCTTTCCCCTTCCAAGTGCCCCTGGCATTGGTACTTACGATAAGTGAAGAACTGATCCAAATATCAAACTTCACATAAAGAAAGAAAAAAAAAACACTTCTGTCGAGAAAATCCGGAAGGTCGAAAAAGGTCCACTTTCCGGATCTAAACACACGAATTAATACTCCGTAACGTCACTATCTAAAGCCTCTTACAATTTGCCACTTTTTAGCACAACTAATTATCTTTTTCATGTTGGTTGCCTTTAATTTATTTATTGTTTTTCACTTAGTTTAAGGACAGTAGCTTTTACGTTTTTGCAATAGAAATAAACACATTAGTTTTAGAAACATTTAACATTTAGGGGAACAGGTGGTAAAATGAACACGTTAAGGAAACGCGTTGAATTCAATTATAAAACAAGGATAACTCGCCAGTTTTACCACTTGGCCCAACAATTTAACTCATATTCTTATTGCACTGAACAATGTTTTCGCTAATAAACATTGTTTTATATAGTTTTTCTTCGAAATAAAAAACACCGAAATTTCGCATGTTCAAAAATAGTGCGGGTAAAATGAACACTACCTGGTGGTAAAATGAACATCGCTTCTAAAACCCTTTTGAAACATTTAATTATCTTTTTTTAACTTCAACACTGTATATACAACTAATTGAGATTACGAGAACCTTTTGAAAAATCTGGTATATCTTTTGAAAAGCTCTTAATTATCAATATAATAAAAAGAAGGAAAAAAAGTTTTAAAATATCAGTTATTTTAAAATTAAATCACCATATTCAAAGTTTTATCTTGGTTATTTGATATGGTTTGTTTCTTCAACTTCCGCTTCACAAATGCACATCTTTTATCATAAATTTGTGAAAGTTTGATACAAGTGTTCATTTAACCCCCAAACAATGCATGTGATGAAAAACTCTTCGTATAACGATGCAAACCAATAATTTGACTATTTACCCCTGCAACATCTTTGTAAAGGTTGTCCTATTTGCCGCTGTAGTTTGCACAGGTTTGGACCAATGTTCTGATGAACTTATTAGGAATTAAAGCTTGCGGAAAAATAGTTGAAAATTACATCAGACCCAATTTTTACGGCATCGTTTGATATTTTGGATAGTAATAGGTATTCGTTCGGTCTCAAAACCAAAATATTAGCTTAGGTACCTTATTTTATTTCAAAGAAAACGTGTGCATGGTTAACATACGCCTAAATGGTGTTTTAATATAAATATAGCCAACTGTTCATTTTACCACCCCTGTTCATTTTACCACCTCTTCCCCTAACTAACCACTAACAGTAGGGGAAGGTGGTCGGTTGTCGGTACCCTTTTGTTCTTGGTTCATAACATTCTTCCAATTAAATAAAGTGGTGATATTTGTATACCTATGGAAGCCTATAGGTATAAGCTAATAACTGGTGAATAAATTTGATTTATTTTATCTAATAAGAAATTGTTAAAATTGGAAATGCAAATAAAATACTGAAAGCAGGCAAAGTTCCAGTTGGAATGTAGAGCCATTGAAAAAGAAGAAGAAGAAGAAGCATAAAATAGTAATAATAATTTTGCTTAGAGTTGATTTCATGCTGTTTAGAAAAAGGTGGTCGGTTGTCGGCACCCATAAAGGAACCATAAAAAATGAAAAAATATGAACTAGATGGCGTTATGGTTGAAAATATTAGAATTCATTATGTAGATTAGCAATAAAAATAAATAATTTTAAGTACCCTTTAAACAAGGGACCATTTCATAACATAATCATAACATAAAGTAAACAAAACTACTTGAATAAGGAGGAATTGTTAAAAATTATTTGATAATGTTTGTAATGATTTGTTGATGTTGCAACACGTAGCCAAGAAGAACAGGTGTTACGAGACTTGCTGCAGTGAGAACAGGAAAAGAGGGAAAGCATCAGTGGGAATAGAAAGAATAACATCGCCGAAAATGTAATTCGACCAAAGAGGTCATTAGGCCGAAAAAGTCATTAGGTCGTTTGGCCAAATAGGTCAAATGTTTGAAATAGTCGATTGCCAGAATGGACCATTTTGCCGAACGACATTTTCGACCATATTATCCGTTCAGTTAATGAAACTTTCGGCCGTGTGACGCGTTTAGCCAAATGACATTTCGGCCAAAAGGAATTTTCGGCCGCATGGCTTATTCTACTAAATGACCATTTTGGCCAAATAACCTGTTAGGGCAAACGACTTTTTCCGTCAAGTTACTTGTTCGGCCATATGTCGTTTTCGGCCAAATTATATTTTCAGCGAAACCAATTTTGACCTTAATCGTGGAAAATCAGAAAAAATCCTAACAATATTTTGGGAAAACTGTTCTGTGGAAATTCATTAGATTTTTCAGTGAAAAAAAAAATCTCCCGCTCATGTATTGAAAATATGCGAAAAAAAACTAAGAAACGAACGCTACGTCGCCTACTTCGGCTCGACACCAAAAGCCGCTGCCAACAAACATCGCCACCGATGATTTTCGGACCGGCGCTCACACCTCTATAGAGATGAGTGACGTTTAGCGCTCGCACACTAATGTGCAATTCGTTATGTGTAAAAACATGTTTGTTTTCCTTCTGCTCATAACCTCAAAAATGATCGGGTCATCACAAAGATTTCAAAAGAGTCAAAAAATATATGGAAATATACTCATTTTTACCCAATCTTTGCTGAGTTGCACCATCTAGGAGTGTTTGTTTTCCTTTTATCGCCACTCACACATTTGGACGTGAGAATCTCAATTCCGATGGATGCTGCCAATAAGATAGCTGTTTAAAGGTATGTCTCATTTGGAGAATTAAACTGAAATTAAACTTAAAAGTGACATTTCAATAATTATCGAATAACCCTGCTCGAAGAGCATGATTACTTTTGACAGATATCGAATCATTTTTCATCGATAACTTTTTGGAATTGCTGGGTAGCACCAGCCATTCTTATGACCGGGAGATTGTTTAATTTTCCAACTGTCACATTTAAGTTTAATTCTCCAAATGAGACAGACCCTAAAAAGGTCAACCCAGACGCTACACGGAAGAAATAAACTACCCAATAGCAAGTTCAATTCACCCAACCTCGAACATCCGTACGGTCGTAAAATCTGTTATCATTGCAAG
>NC_085139.1:134819234-134845481 GCF_024139115.2 Armigeres subalbatus | reverse complement strand
ATGAACTGAAACACCTGACGTGTCCCTATGGAACGTAAAACCTCGGAACATCTGCTTTACAGTTATGATGCATTATACAAGCATAGATCTGAATTTCTGATTGGTGCCTTTATGTAACCAGGAGCAGTGGTGCAATTTATCAACAATGCATGCTGAGTGTGATTCTTTTGTTTTGTATTTTTCTCTGCTCCTCTTTGCCTATGACGGTGCCTTTCAGTCAGAATGACAAAGCAGGAGTAACAAATTAATTCAATTTTGACTGGCTGGGAAAAGAAGCGTCTTAAGTTGTTTATTTCATAAATGGTCATTAATCTACAAGATGCGAATAGTTGATAGTATAGGGGTATATCACAAAAGTTCAACTCAATGGACGCAGTGGTTCTACGCTCCAACAACAACAAAAAAGGGGAGCTTATCCCTCCCTAGAAAACTCAAAGGTGCAGCCCAATCGGGTTGTACGCAAAGATGACGTAGGACTACGTAGCTATTCAAAATTGATAGTATTTGCCATAATAATTTGTGTCGTTTTATTAACATTGAACAAACTGCTCGGAGGCCAACTGAATCAAGAAGTCGAATAGTTGTTCCCAGTTGGATGGACTTTGAGTCTCTAACCGTGGAATTAAACATGACTCATTGGCCCGCTGAAGCCACTCGACTGGCTTTCAGTCAGGGACCTTACAATCCTTACTTTGCCACGAACGCTTATCGCGGGCGAAGACCAAACGTTGCATATAAATATATTTGTGTTTGGTTTCACGCCACTTCTGATTCTGCTTATTTCTCCTTTATTTCGGCCATTTTGAGGATGGTGTCCTCCAGAAAGGTCTTTATGCATACAAAGAAGGTTGATCCGACAATCCGATATGAACTTTCTTTAAAGTGCAAAACTCAATCGTAACTAGCAAATTTGATAGCGCGGCGGAGGAGATGATGCAATTAATTTGAACAGGTGGAATCACTAACAGCAACCAAAGCTACCGCAAAACCCGATGCCGCCGAAACAATCCATTTTCGCAATTAACTCTTTCTTTCCATAAATACTGGTCCTGGGAAGAATCAATTTTCTTTTCCCAATGCGTCTTTCCAATAACTAACTGCATCCAAACGCTTGACAGTACATTGCGTTGAAATTGTCCGACCCTTCGTGCTGCTGTGTCCGCTCCGCCCATCGATTGTCGAACCGAATCCCGATCAAAACAGCTCGCGCGCGTCGAATAGCAGCTTTCTTGTATTTAATAAATTAAGCTCGTTAGCCCCGCCCCTTTGTAATCCAACATATTTTGCCACCCACTCAGTGCTGCTGTGTCCGCTCCGCTGCATTGAATGTCGAACCGCTCTCTGTGGAATCCCGATCAAAATGGCTCGCACGCGCTGAACAGCAGCTTTCTTGTATTTAATAAATTAAGCCCGTTAGCCCCGCCGCTTTGTAGTAGTAGTAGTAGTAAAATTCCTTCCTTTTGTTCTACAATTATTTTTAACATGTACAGTGATCGGCCGGCTTGGCCCTCCAACTTCAATTTCAATTATTGTTATAATTATTATTATAATGTTTGACTTAATTTTTAAAATATAATGTATCACTGACGGCCTTCAGGAGGCGCTAGTGTGTTTTTAATTTGATAACCCTAACTACTATGTACACTAATATTTACAATAAAAATTTGATAACCTAGATTGGAACTAGCGCCCTAAGCGCTTCTTGGTCAAAGTGCAAGCAACGGACCCCTAAACTTTCTTTACACTCACCAAAGCGTTCATGTAAGTTTTATTCAGGCCAGACGGTGGACCTCGGATGATCTTGTCCTGGGAGGGTGTTGAGGATCATCCTCAGGAATTTGTTTTGGACCCGTTGAAGTTTGAGGTGGTGGGTTTAGCGCAGCTCTCCCAGACCGGCATGCCATATTCGATCACAGGAGGATGATTTGCTTTATAGACAGCAAACATTTTCAGGGACAATGACGACCGGCGGTTGATCAAAGGTACAGTAGTTTCAACAAGACGTTACACTTTGTCACCGTTTCGTCAACCTGTTGCCTGAAAATAGCTTGCTAATCGAAATCAACCAAAGATGAGTCAGCCTCATTGGTCCATTCCACAGCCGTGCCATTGAGGATCATTTTACAGTCCCCAGGCGGAACAAGTTTAGGGGGATTTGGGTGGGGAAAATGATGACCTGAGTCTCGCCGCGTTGATACAGATCTTCCAGCTGGTGAAGTACTCTGTCAGGGCATCCAGGCCTCGTTGGAGTTTTGCCACTAGCGCTCTGATCACTCTACCGTTGCAGACGATGGATGTGTCATCTGCGAACAGAGACAGAATGCCGCCTTCTGGAGGTTCTGGCACGTCGGAGGTGAATAGATTGAAAAGCAGGGCCCCGAGGATACTGCCTGGGGACGCCTGCGACGATGTTGTGCGCATTGGAGCTCGCTCCGCTGATTGAGACCGGAATGTCCTTGCCGACAGGTAATTGTTGATGATTTTCACCAGGTGGCTGGGAACATTATAGCGTTGTAGTTTGTACACCAGGCCATCATGCCGCCATTGTCAAATGCCTTCTCGACATCGAGTAAAGGCCATGGCGGATATTTTCGAGACAAACTTGTTCCGTCTGAGGACGTTGGTAACTCAGGTCAGTTGGTGTATAGTTGACCGACCGCGTCGAAACCAAACTGTTCCTCGAGCAAGATGTTGAGATTTTCGGCAGACTTTAGTAACCGATGATGAATAGCTTTTTCGAATAGCGGATAACCCTGAGAGAAGGCTGATTGGTCGATAACTTTTTGGGGAGGAAGGATCCTTCCCAGGCTTCCGGATGGGGATGACTTTCGCTGACTTCCAGGACGATGGGAAGTAGCTGAGCCGGAGACACTGATTAAAGATCAGCGAGAGGTGCTCAAAGAACGGATCACTCCGTGTTTCAGCTCAGATTCAGGATGCTGTCGAAGCCCAGGGCCTTCATATTGCTTCGACGATTTGATATAGGCCGTCAATTCGTCAGCTGAGATCTCCAACTCCTCCGAGAAGTTGTTGGGAATCAAATGGACGTTGTTAGCATGCTCGTTGACGGCTGCTTCGTGTGGACTGAAGATGTTCTGCCCAAGATTGTGTGAGGTGACGAAGTGACGACCTATTTCAGCGACCTTCTCTGCAGGAGTTATCAAGCGATCCTTAAAGCCATTATTGTCTAGTGGGATCAAAGGTGGAATGGGCCGAGGCTTGGATTTTAGAATTTTGGTCATTTTCCAGAACGCCCCTTTGTGATCTGATATAGGTGTAAATATAATGTGCACTCATAACGATTAATGAAGGGGCAGGGGCTAATGGGATTACTTCATTAGATATAAGAAAGCTGCTTTTCGGCGCGCGCGAGCCTTTTCGATTGGGTTTCCACAGACAACGAACCGTTCGGAGAATTATGAATCTTAAGAATCCAATGAAACTTTCTCGAAAGATTCTGAATTTGGTTATGAGATCAATCGTAAATAGCAATTTGATAGCGCGTCGGAGGAGATGATGTAGTGAATTTTAATGAATGGGATCACTAACAGCAACCAAGCTACCACGCTAAACCCAATGCCACCGAAACAGTCCATTTTCGCAATTAACTCTTCCTTTTCGTAAAATGTTGGTCCTGAGAAGAACCGATTTTCTTTTCCCAATTCCCATTCCAATATCTAACTGCATCCAATCGCTTGTGCAAATTTGCAGCATTGCCATACTGCCACCCACTTCGTGCTGCGGTGGCCGCTTCGCTGCATCGAATGTCGAACCGCCTTCTGTGGAATTCCGATCTAAATGGCTCGCGCATATCCGAACAGACAGCAGCTTTCTTGTATTTAATAAATCAAAACCGTAAGCCCCGCCCTTTGTGAGCTGATATGGTGTAAATATAATGTGCACTCCATAACGATTAATGAAGGGGTGGGGCTAATGGGATTACTTCATTAGATATAAGAAAGCTGCCGTTCAACGCGCGCAACTCCTTCGATGAGTTTCCACAGACAACGAACCCGTTCGGAGAATTATGAATTCTAAGAATCCAATTAAACTTTCTCGAAAGATTCTGAATTTGGTAATGAAATGTTGTTTATCTAAGATGCGTATCGTTGCGAGGAATGACAACAGAAATTTGACTCAAGACTAAGTTTCTTCATATTACCAAACATTATCTCTTGGTATCTGTCTGTCCGAGCGACGTTCACTAATGGGTAGTTGCTGTGGGTAGATAGTTTTCTAAAAGGTAGCGTCTTCATGGATTTTATATAAAGAAAGTTGATCCGAAATAAACTTTCTTCAAAGTTCAAAACTCAATCGTAAATAGCGAATTTGATAGCGCGTCGGAGGAGATGATGTAGAACATTTTAATGGATGGGATCACTAACAGCAACCAAGCTACCAAACCCGATGCCACCGAAACAGTCCGTTTTTGCAATTAACTCTTTCTTTTTATAAAATGTTGGTCCTGAGAAGAACCAATTTTCTTTTCCCAATATTCCTTTCCAACTAACTGACACCACAATTTGTAGTAAATTTTCAGCATCGGCACTGGCGGTGCGGGATCGCCCAGTGCTATTTTATGGTCAACCTTTTCTTCATATGAAATTCTGGTTCGTTGAGGTTGAATGATCAGCAGCAACACATCAGCACCACCACCAATGGGATGAATTTTCTTTGAAAATGTTATTAGCGCCTCCGTGATGCTGTGTCCGCTCCGTTGCGATCGCTTTGATGCGTCCGCTCTGTATGAAATCTTGTTCAAACTGAGGATTAGATCCAAACCCCCAAGTGATTGATTTTTTATTTCTGTGCTAGTGATGCATGTACGTGATGGGTTTGTCTACTTATTTCTAAACTTTTTATCAATTATCGATAATAAATAGTTAAAAATCAGTATTTTCGTATAAATACAAAGAAGCGTTGACTCATCCTTGATCGAATGGTCCAAAAAATTGAAAAGCCATCGAGAAAACGGCTTAGATATTGAAGTTTAAAGTCTATCATATTTTCGTGACGGTCCCCGATTTTCGCAATCGTAAAGTGTACCCCAATATAGAAAACACAGACGTAGTCCTACGTCAAAAAAAGTATAGGATTTGAAGAATGATGATTGAGAAGTGAGAAGTGAGACGTCAAATGATCATTTCGGCTAAATAACCTATTCGGCTAAATATCCTATTCGACCGAATGGCCTATTCAGCCAAATGGCAATCGGCCAGATGGGCTTCGGCCAAATGGGTTTCGGCCCTTCCCCGCATTGTCCTGGATCAGTAATGCAGCCTCACCTGCGCTGAGTAGGACAAACGGGGTCCACGACGTTAGGTATAAGTACGTTAGGCATAATGGACGTTTGGCATAATTCTGCCTTCTTAAGATCATGGGCTGTTGTTTGGGTCATTTTATGCCTAACGTCCATTATGCCTAACGTACATTATGCTTAACGTCTGTTATGCTTAACGTCCATTATGCCTAACGTACTTATGCCTAATGTCTTTATGCCTACCGGGGTATACCCGGACAAACGCGCTTTTTCATTAGTGTTGTTCTTTTTACGGTGGTGCGAGTTGATGGACTCCGTTAGTAACTTCTACGAAGTCTAACTGCTTTTTAACTTAGTATTCTATTAGCATTTCCGCAGTTTTTAATTGAAAGCTTATCTAATGCATAAATATGTATCTTGTGTGGCAAGTACAATGGATACCCTATGCCCAGCGAGCAAAGAATGTCAAGAGCCAAGAATCGAATTCGCCATCCCCGAATTGACAATCCTACGGCTTTTCTTGCAAAGCTAACTGGGACCCAACTTGAAAACCGGCAACAAATAATTTTGCTAAAGTTTTCAATTGGAGGGTCGAAAGTGATCAACAAGGCTTTTTCCTCTGACAAAAAAAATCTTCCTAGCACATTTCTGTCACATTTCCAATATTTGTAAAAATAAAAATAAAAGGCAAATGGCCCTATAATGAAACCAAACGATCGTTATGTCAAAAGGCATTTTTTGCCGATTTTGTCATTTAATTTTATGCCCTATTACCTGCTGGCTGCCTATGGCGATCAGAGTCATTTGGCACTATAAATTTTTACATTACGGTCATTTTGCATGGTTTTGAACAGCATCAAAAGTGAGATGCATTTTGCATAGCGGTGAAAAGTGTCATTTTGCATAATTAATGTTAGGCATATTTTTGAGGTATGAAAAATCATAAATGGAATTAAAATTCTTTACATATTAAAGGAACGGTTCGCTACTTCATCCCATAGCTCATATTTCCATCCTTTCAAAAACAAAGCAATGAAAAGGAATTTGATTTGTTTCTCATTTTTGTGATTTTTTCAGCAGTAAGCACGCATGTTAGCAAAAAGAAGCGACAAGATTGGTGCTGTATTTCTTTGTTTGGCGATGAGATAAATATATGTTCAGTGAGATGGAAAATGGAACAGTTCCCCTATTTGTTTTCTAGAAGGTGATTATATAATGCATCCAGTGGTGAATTTGGATTTCACCACATGTTTTCCATTCATATTTTCAAAAGCCCAAATCTGACGTAATAATTTTCGTACATTGCTGAAATTTTAGTCGATTGTTCAGCACAAGTAAGCAAACGATTTTACCAATAATTCACCCCTATGCGCGTTACGGTTTTCTCAGCTCGTGCTCTTGAAAAATGTCTGTAAAAAGCACGTGGTTTCCAAGATGGCCGATTTGTAGCTTGCATGTATATTCACCAGAAAGGAGCATTTCATGCAGACCATATTTTTTGCAAGGATAATGAATTACATCATCATTTAAGGTGGTTATACAACAAAGCCGCAAATCGGCCCATCTTGGAAACCACGTGCTTTTTTCTAGTGATTTTTCAAGAGCACGAATTGAGAACCACAACGCCCATGGGGATGAGACATAAGTAGATCGTTTGCTTACTTATGCTTAACATTCGTCTTTAATTTCAGCATTGTACGAAAATTATTGCGCAAGATTTGAACTTTTGATAATAGGAAAAGAAAAGCGTGTGGTGAATTTAAAATTCACCACATGTCTTGATTGTATAATCACCTTAACAAATGTCGCAAACAAACCCGTAACATAATAAGCATAATTCACCTTCGCCACACATTACACAGATTCATACCAATATTTAAAAAAAGCATCCGAGAAAGGCAAAAAATGATAACAGGTTAAGCTGTTTTATCCAAAATCATGTATCATGGTACAATAGCAATGCAGGTGTTTATATCCAAACTATTAAGATTTTATGCGAGCAAATGCAAATATAAGGATTATCATTTGTGTCAGATTGAATCGCTTTGCAATATTCGAATAAAAAAAACTGCAAGTTTATGCTAATTTAAATCACGTTAAAATGATATTTTTTGCCGACGTCGCATGGTAAGTGACCGGGTGATGCAATTGGTGTTATGTATTTTAAAGAAAATGGCTCCTAGAGCATATCTGGCAAGGCAACATGAGTATCCAACCACGAGAGCAAATACTTTGTTCACTTTGACTAGGATTCGGTATTATTAATGAGATGTGTATATTACTTCTGCGTGAAGTTACCTAATTTTAAAATGATATGGAAATACCTACTCGTCCATATCATCTTTCATGTTTAGTTCGTGTTCTGAATTTGGTCATTATTATTCTCTCATTAGTTTGCTACCACTTGACGAGTGCCACCTGTGCCTGTGTGCTAAGCACATGGCCTGGATTTAGGAAGAGGGGCGTGGCCCCGGGCCCACACAAAACCTTATGTACCAAAAGCAACACTTTTGTCGGCCCCAGAGCCCCCTTCCGGCTAAATCCGGCAATGACTAAGCAAGAAACCAACTCTGTGGTGACCGGGTGCACTGTCACCTCGAATACCGGCACATAATAATACACTGTCAAATAATTCATTAAATTCTTACCTCGATCGTTGTTTCATCACAGAGAACAGACGTTCATCTTCATTTGCGTGCTTGTGTAAAATTTTGTACTGGTCATTTTGAAGTATGTCGTTCTGCCCCCGTTGCGCGGTGCTAGTGTGCTGATAAATATGATTAAAATTGGCCGTGTTTTACATTTTAGCGCTAGTGTTCATTCCGAATTGCTCATAGGTGGTAGCACTACATTGTTTATGTAGTGTATGCCAACGCCTGCGTTGGTGGCGCTAAGGTGCGATTTGAATCTTTACACACGTTTTTAACGAAATTTTATTCGAGCATCCATGTCTGTTCTCTGTGGTTTCATTTTGTTATAGATTAATGATACACGATAAAAGCTTGTTTTCTGGTCGCTAAAATGAACTTTTGCAGCTATTTTATTTTCTAAAATAGGTACGAAACAATTATATTCCTGGTACTAGTTATGCTTGTTTGGATATGCGAAGCACTTCTTCTGGCCCTTCTTGCTCGTTGTTCTGTTGAGACGAAAAACAAAACGATAATGTTGTCAGGCAATCGTTATTCCGCTTCATAGCCCAATCAAATAAAGAGCTTGTGCTCGTGGTTGGATGCTCAATGCTCATGCTGTCTTACCAAACTAGCTCTAGAAGTCATCCTATTCAAAATACTACCAATTGCATCAGATGCGTACCAAGCGAAGTTGCAAAAAAAGGCCATTATACTTTGTTTTAAATGGATATAAACTTACACAGTTTTAATTCTTATATTGGGAAGCTGTTCTATCAGGCATAAATATTATTCTTTTAATTTGCATTCTCTTGTTTAAAATGTTAATAGCTTGGCGATACACACTTGTATGTAATGCAATCATATCATGGCTCATGACTTCAGCCACAACAACAGCAAAGCAATAGCTTTTTATGTATGAAATATGTAAATAACAAAAAAGGTGAATTGTCGATATTCAAATGGCTTCAAGCTTCTTCCTAAAAGACGAATAATAATGCATATCAGAAAAATTACATTTGATGACATCCTCGTTTTCTAGGAAGGCTGCTTCTTTGCCTTCTTGGCACTTAGTTAAATTGAACCACTGGATGAAGCAATCCACGCATTCCTTCAGTAACCTTACTAGCAAAGGCGATTGTCAATCCGGAGATGGCGAGTTCAATTCTCGGTCCAGTTTAGAATGTTTTCGGGTTGAAAACTTTCTCGACACCCTGGACATACACACTTAAACGCTGAATTTGATTTCGGTAATTTAAATTGACGAACTTGATCGGTAAATGACTATTTTACTGATATATCGTCCAAGTTTGACATTTCACATTGTTTTTCTATATTCGCATTGCCGAAAATCGGTTAAGAAGAATGAGCACCGAAACTCGGTAATCTATTTTGCGATCCGAATCGGTAAAATAATATATTTGCCGAGATTCGGAAAAATGTGAAATGTCAAAATCGAAGTTGTCACAAGAACAAAGGGGAAAAGGAAAAAGTAAATTCAGCTACGTGGTTGCTTGCCGACAGATAACATTATATGTAAGTTTTTTCAAACATTAACTGGGCGATTAATAGTTAAAAAAGTTAATAATAATAGAATAATGTAATCCAGTATTTAATCCCTTGTATAGTGAAATTAAATAATATATTTTTTCAGAGGTCTCTGTGTTGTTACCTGGCTCAATAAACCAAATGTTAAGCGCCGATGTACGAATGATGTACATTGGTGTCAATGGTTACACGTGAGGAGAATCAAATTGTTGTTGTGTTGAAGAAGGCGTAAATGCAGCATTTCCCAATTTTTTTAAGGGAGGTTGGTTTAATAAAGTGATTAAATATCGAAATTATTAAGCATGTATTTAGGTTGGTGTTTTGCAAAAATAAATGTATTTACGTTTCATATTGAATTTTTACTTTTTTATTCTTCTGGAAAAACAAAAGAAAAACAATAATTTCCTGAATCCTCAGTAAAAATATAATACCGAAGATTTTCCGTATACAACTAGTGCGAAATGCCAGGCAAATTTTGACAGTTGGCATGATTTCACGTTTTGCAGTCCAGTCGGCAATTTGAACCTTTAACGAGATTTTTACCGAGCTCTCAGCTGATGGATTCTCGGCAATTTGTTTTGCCGGCCTCGGCGAAAAAAAATAAGTGTTTAGTGCTTCCATTGTACTTGCCACACAAGATTCATGCTCATGCAATGGCGGACATAGAAAAGTCTTCAATAAACAACTGAGGAAAATGATTTGTTTATCGGCTTTATCGGTCATTTCTACTCAAAGTATGAGGGAGTAGTTAGTGGTTTCCATACCACTATAGGCAAATCCTAACCAGGGCGTTAGGCAAGAAGATTCACGCTTCGATTGTGTACTGTTCAATAGATGGTCTTCGTTTCTCCCTTTACCCTCTATCGCTTCATACTTTATTCGCGCCCTGATGAACGGCTTTCAATCTGATGATTTTCTATTATTTTTCGATTATTACTCCCTCATACTTTGAGTAGAAATGACCGATAAAGCCGATAAACAAATCATTCACCACAATTACGGTCGTAAAATCTGTTTCAACTGAGGAAAAGCTAATAGAATACTAAGTCGAAAAGCAGGCCAAGCTCCTGTTGGAATGTAGAGCTATGCATTGAAGAAGAAGAAGAAGAAGAAGAAGTGCAGTAGTCAATGCCGGATTTAGCCGGAAGGTGGTCCCGGGGCCGACAGTTTGTGGGGGGGCGGGGCCACGTGCGTGTCGACCTCTCCCCGGACCCTTCTCTACATTCGGCCCTAGTAGTAGTGCTTCTCACCTATTTCACGGTTCTTGATGGAATCG
The DNA here is from genome assembly GCF_024139115.2 of Armigeres subalbatus. Taxonomy (NCBI): domain Eukaryota; kingdom Metazoa; phylum Arthropoda; class Insecta; order Diptera; family Culicidae; genus Armigeres; species Armigeres subalbatus. The sequence goes on along the minus strand of NC_085139.1, from coordinate 134,834,767 downwards.
AAGTGATTCGGTTTCGTTGAGAGCAATGTCATTATCAGCTAGGGTATATTGTTTAAACCGTAGCGTCTGCCGAGGTTGATCACATTTATCGTTGTAAATCTGCATATATAAAGCTCTCACCAAAGCTATCTCACCAGACGGCTTGCCAAGGATTCAAAAACAACAATAATTGTGTATAATTTATTATTTAAGCCATCAAAAGTTTCGTGCGAAACGGACTTCATGGTCGGCAAATTTTCCTAATCTAAGCTCTGATGACTGCTTTTCCAACCCATGAAAGGTTGATTGCATCATTCACTATAAATCGTTTGTAAAGCTGGAAAGTAGGAAAGTATAATGTGCTGCGGGGTCATTCAATAATTACTTTACAGGTTTCGTGAAGAGGGAGGGGACTATGATTTTGTGACGATACATAATACCTAGGTATACAAAAAACGTTTTAGAGTATGAGGAAGGGTCTAGAAATCTCAAAATGCAGTGGACGTCATATTTTAATCTTCCCTGCTATAAAAAATCGTAAGCTGTATTTTGCCAACGAATGCTTCAATATTGTTAAAAAAAAAGCTTTGGTTAGTCGTGTCGCTATACAAATGAAAGTTGTGAATTCAATATGAATGCTAAAGTAGTGTGATAGTTATTCGTTCATCTACAGTGCAAAAATAGGTAAGTCCATTCAGAAAACTACTTTATTGGGCAAAATATGCTATAAATGCTACAAACCGAGTCACATTGGTTTTTCACGCAGGTTTATTGCATTTAAAAATTGCTTGGATCTAGCGTAAAGTAACTGAAATATGCTTGATAAACTTTTTTAAAGAAGCAGTGATAAATATGTCTATACTCTATACAAAACTATGTAGGTCGATGAATTCTCGCTTAACTTTTGAAAAGGACCTAAGTAACATTTTCTTCATGAATTAATTTGAATAGCGCAATCAACAGAACATTATGAAAGCTTTTTATTGCAGTCCTTTTCAAAAGTTAAGCGAGAATTATTGAATAATTTGGGCGATGAACCACGTCACATCCAGGACTAACATTACCATTCGTTACTCTATTTCTTTTTATAAAAATCGCCACCAACATTGTAGCTAAAAGCACGTTTTTTTACTAAGAAAAAACAACAAGCTGATTTTAAGGTCACTCCTCACGGAATCCAAGTTTCAAAGTGCTCGCGTTTTCGGGGGCACACCACTCGGCTCTGGGCGGCGCACAACTGTCATTTTGTTGATTTAGCTTTGCTGCGTCGCAGCATACCTGAAAAAATCAAAATGACGGTTGTGCGTTGCTTCCGTATCGAGTAATAAAAACACCTGAGCACTTTGAAACTTGGATTCCATGAAACTGTTCAAAGCTTTCATTCAAACAAGCCTGCTGTGATCGAGAATCCAGATATTAGTTGCCGATCCTTCTATCAAACGCCTGCAGTGTAATCGTTATGTAATCAAACTGCGAAACTCGTAGTGACAATGGACACTACGAGAAAATAGAAAAAAGGACACGTCTAAGACGTATGACATTCCACGTAATCGGCAGATATGTAGTTTCTGAATCTCCCTCCCAGATATTTATTATCAATAGACTGACAAATTTTCTGTGTTGCATCATGTCGCATAGCGTCTACCCTAATGGAGTCTTCTTTAGGACGACCACCAAGCATAATTGACAGCCCTAGCTTTAACGGTGGACTTTTCTACAGTACTATCCCGGTCATGCGACTCCCGCTGATCCAGACTCGTTAGTTCAGAATTTTCCGAATTAAAAAGTACCACCACAACACAAAAGATACCCAAAGTAAAATTACAAATCTAGACCAACATTTGAAAAGGACGTAATAGCCGACATATGTTCTTTACGGTTCTTTGTCTACATACATAGACATATAATAGATTTTTGGCTTTTTGTTAAATAATCTTCAAGATTCCCACTCTACCGTAATCTGAAAAAGAGATGCCGTATGCGTCAAATCACAACATGCGTGTTTTCTATTTTTCTATTAAAGAATTCAATGAGTACTACTCAGTCACCTTTTTAGATTACGGCAGCTGTGCCAATGTATAATTAAAGGGTAGAGTGTTTGCAGCTTATTCTGGGGAATAAAAAGCAGCTCTTGACTGTTTAACGCACCAGGATCGTTTTTTAAACAGGACTCAAAAGTATAGTAAGCACTTATTGCAGAATGATCAATGAATTGCCTCTGCTGTTTAAAGAAGCGTTGACATTTGTACCGTGGAAATCGAACGACATCTGGGAGCGAATATCGGATGACAATCTGGTGAAAAATGTGTGCCGATAGCGATACATTTATAAGTGTGGAATAAATGTAATTGGAAGAGAAATACAAATCCTTTCCAAATCAAATCCACCAATGCAGATGGAATCGTGTGGCTACTCAAGCAAAGTGACGCACAAACTAGTTCTAATGGTTTTGCAGAGCAATAATTCATCTTGTCCTTCATTTCAACTTACGCGACAGAGTAAGAAATTTTATCTTTGACGAAAATATTGATATGGGATGGTATTTTAGGTGTTTTGACAATTTGTTGTTGAAGTCTTCGTTGGCAAGAGCGGTTACATTGTTTTGTTAGTTCCCTTTCGAAATTGTCACGAGCTACAAAAGGCTGAAGTAGATGCATCAGCACTAATGAATGAGTTTTAACTATCCATTGAATTTATATCTCTGACGTTGAAACCGTTAATGATAAGCCATGTATTATTCGCGAATTCGCCAAGTCACCATAAAGGATAACTTCTTTCGTATCTTCCGTCACACATTAAACAAAAAAGTTGTGAGAGTGAGGCAATCTGAGAGGAGAATTACATAAAATAAGCTGCTGCATTAACAATAATTCTAACATGTATTTTATGCGCCATGGTTTAAGTTCTTACATTAATTTCCTAACAAACCGTAGGTTCAATAAAGAAGATATGTTTCCAAAACTGTACTTTAGTTATACTGTACTTTATTATTATAATTATTATCTTTATTATAGAGATTCGCAGCCCTCGACTGGCTCATCTCTTCAAGTTTAGTTCTATACCATATTTCCAGAAAGGTACCCATTCATCCATCACTTCTTGTATAGTTTTGTTATTTTTGACTTATACATATTGACACAAAAATCATAAACGTCTTTAGTTCTCCTCAAATGGACGAATTAGAATAAAAAATAACGAGGACATCATGTCCTTCTCAAATGGATAAATTAAAACAAAAAGCTAAGTATGAAACAGTGAAATCCGTGCTCGAACATTTCATGCTCGAACATCTTCTATATAATAAAAATGATTTGAGATTTCCTTCTTGACGATTTAACTCGCGAACGGGTTGACCGATTTGCAAGATTTTTTACAACTTTGTTGTATGAAAAAGGTAAAAAAAAGTCTAAAATGCCATTATTCCGTGCAAAATTTGAAATACTAATGAAAAATGATAGCAAAGAACGTTAAGAGAAAACAAAGAATATGAATATTTGTAGCATATTTTCATCCAGTAGGGAATTAAAAACAAAATTTTATATAAAAAAAAAAATACAGAAACTTATTATTGAATAAAATTTGTTTTTTTGGAAAAGTGCAAGTTCTTGCAAAGGTTCGGAATGGTTGGGTTGATGAGTGGAAGTGTACGACCAGGTAATTCAGTTTACTCTACATGGTAGAGCGCTGTTACGTTGGTAGAGCAGTATCATCTTCTGAAATTCAATGACCAGCTCCAGGATAATGCGAAGCATGACCGTATGATTCTAACATGATCATCCGGGCCGGAATCCTGCCGGCTGCCATCAGAGAATTGTCAATCTTTCCATGTATACGAATTAGGATAAGTCGTCAGAACTTGAAGCAGTTGTTCTAAACGGTCGAGCCAACTTTTAAACTTATTAGTTGGATCGGCGAGTGACTGACTCGCGTCTTTCTCTGGCATCCACCAATGTGTCCTGGCTCCAATCAGACTTCGTGAAATATCGTAGAGGGGGCGATTATCGCCGGTTGTTGCGGCTAAGCATATGCGGTATTTCGAAAAATTTCGTTTCAGGTGGTTCGAAACGAAATTCCACGGAATTTCGCGGAATTTGAGCATGGCGAAATCTGATTTCTTGATTTCGTTTCGTTTCGTAAAATTACAAAAATTTCGCTAGAAAATACTAGCTTCTAACGAAATTTAAAGGAATTCCGCGGAATTTCGAAACGAATTTAAACTAATCCATACTTTATATTATAAAAAAATTTGGATGCGCCCCAGAACAAAATCGTTAAGTGGTTTTCAAAACAAGGTTATACAAATTTTTCTATTAACGCTTACTAACCCCATTCTTAGTCGACAAATACGTAAGTAGTTTACATCTATAAAACGTCTTCAGTGTTTCCATGATTAAAATTGTGTGATATTTTTTTACTATTTGCACAATATGAATGCGGAATGATCGCGTAGCAGTGTGTTTAACCAGTTTGCAATTGATCGTGTTGATGCTGATCGCGCCAGCTAGTGTGGGAGAACGCGAAGTGATAAAACTAATGTTTGCATCAAAGAACACAAAATTATTTAGTGCGGAATCGATCGTGTTGTAGAAGATTATTAAACGAAGCACATTGATCTTGCGTTGGATTGATTTGAAACACAGTTTTCATCTTCTTATATTCAAAATAACTTCGCTTACAATAAATATTCAGTCGCTTACCAAGGGGCTACCAAGCATGAATTACCTTCTCAACTAACCAACGATTCCTTTTCTGTAGCGCGCACGGAGATGCAGAGCATACCTCGGTCTCTTAAAACAATGAGTGTTACACTAATTTTTCTCTCCTAATACTAAATTGACTATAAGCACCGTTATTGACCAGCATCGTTATTGTTCATGAATTGAAACTCGAAGCAAGTATACAATAAGAATAACTTTTGTATCCCAAGAATATTATTTAATTGGTGAGTTATGCATATTTGCTGTTTCTCAGCCAATCATGATTAGCAACTACGACGTGTATAGTTAAGAAACGTCATTAAGCTCTTCGTGGACTATTTGCACAATATGTGAGGAACATTGCAGATTTGTGGGCATTTCCAGATCTACGCATTTTGCAAAAAAAACCAGAACAGGTTGAAAGATCATTAAAATTCATGACAATTCTTTACTTATGTTTCGCTTTCAGCACATACTGAATTCATAACAGCTGTTCTCATCTGCCAAGGCGACACACACACAATAGATCAGTTTGTAGAGCTGATTTTTTATATAAGACTATTGATCTGTGGAATGCACATGGATTCTTCTAGTGAGCAAATGTATGCTATATATGTTGACGAGGAATAAGAAGGAATAAATTTTGACAGACACACACCGCTTTTCTAAATGTTGATCTAGTAATATAAATTCTATATCTGCGTATCCGCCTGACAGCATGTGGATACATAGCTAAGTATCCTACTAAATAAAAAATTAATCTAAGAATTCTTTTTCAAATTTTGACTAAGTCAATACTGTAAAACCACGCTGACAAGATAAAATGAAGTATGCTTCAGCATAATTACAAAATTCTTAAGTGAACTAAGGTTTTAAACAAAATTTGAATCTGTATATGAAAAATCCCACAATTTCTTTATTTTTATATACTTACTTAAATAAAACTGATATAAAATTGGTCAGTTTCGGGAGCACACGCTCCACGATGTTTTCCTATGAAAGCAGCACAAATGCTGTGGTATTGCCTTATCGCCAATGGTATATGCGGCGTGAATATGGCGATTTTATCACAGATTGCCTCTTCAGTTTTTATAACCCTTTTTGGTCGCAAAACAGTTATTCGACTTCGAAAAAGTGAAATCAGAATTGCGTACATAATGTAAAAACCAATTCAATAAAAAATTCCGCGGAAAAAAGGTCAAAATTTTCGTTTCGTTTCTGAAAATTTCTGAATTAAATGAGCCTCAATTTCGTATCGTTTCGAAGTCTCGAAAGAAACCTATATTTCGTTTCGTTTCGATCCGAATCAACATAGACATTTTAAATTTCGTTTCGTTTCGTTTCGTTAGGAAAAAGTGTGTTATCGCATACCCTTAGTTGCGGCTTTCCTCCCCTTGCATTGTCGTCTGGGGAGTCCACCCGCACCCGCTTCTCCCGTCTGCAGCCAGCAGCGTTTGATTTACTTCTCAGGAGCCGCTTTCAGTTGGCAGGACTAAGATTAATACATTACTAAGTTTCCAAATTCATAGAAGAGAAGAAGGCGGGGATAGAAAATTTATTTCCAGTACAAACAATCTCGCTGGCTCTGCCATACTAAAATCCATACTGGCTGAATCGTGAATCTGGCATATTGGAAAACCTAGTTGTGGGCAGGACTAGTATTTGGATTCTCTAGAAATGGATCAGTTGAAAACGGAGACGGTGCCTTCTTGAGTCCGTAATACACGCAGAGCTAGCATCTCGTTTGACTATCATCTTCCAATTGACGAGATCTGACAACGCATTGCACGGATTCAGCGGCTGGAGGAGAGGCTCGGGCAACGAATCAGCATATACCGAATAGAAGATCCAACTAAGATCATTCGTTGAAGAACTTGGAACTCGGGTAGTGCATGTTCTGGAAAGTAGCAGTGTAGAAGCGAAGTTGGCGGCGAAGAATGCTTTCATCGAAACCGGCGAGAACAACTTGGGTGAGATGCGCATTAAACGAAAAGAATGGATTACATATGTTACGCGGCGGAATATTTAGGAGCGTAGAGTAGCAAATGATGAGAAACGGGAAGATCCAGAGGAGTAAATTACGAGTCCCGTCAACGGTATGTTTTTCTGTAAGTGGGAGTCGGGTACTGCTGCAGACAGGACAGTCGGTGGACATCCTGACCGATGAAGAAAGGATGGCTCAGCATCCGGAGATTATTGCCTCAATTATTCACTGATTTGGACAGCTGAAATGTTGGTTCGAGCACTTTGAACAGCTTCTTCAAGTCTCAGAGGCCCCCAAGGTCGATCGGCTTTCGGCAGAGGTGTTCATGGCTGACCCTATGCTGCCTATGCGAATGTTGAACTATTATGCAATAGCCGCTCCGCATCATTCTGGAACAGGCCAAACAGGTGGAAGTGTCTCTTTATTTGCTAAATATTCATTGACTACGGAAGGGATTTCTATCTGAATCACGAAAATCTGTGTGGTGCCCATTGATGCAAGCGATTTTCAGATAGGGTCGTAGCTTCACCGACCCCATTCAGATTGTCGCTGATGTGAAACACCGAGACAACTTCGATTTGATTAATGATCCCGAAATGCTATATCAGTACTGCAACGCTCTTTTTTGCGGAGTGGGCTCAACGAGCTGCTTCTATGGGGCGTCTCACCATCAACGTCAACAGGACCATGTGGTTGAGTGTCACCGAGAACAGCCCCTCAAACTTTGAAGTAGTCGAACGATCGAAAGATTTCCATATCATGACAGTCTGATATCATCAGATTGCAAAATTGGGATCGACATGAAAGCACTAGTCAAAATGGCTACATTCGCGAGTTTTCGAAATATTTGGAGATCCAACCGGATTGGATTGATACACGTACCAAAATTCGAATGTACTACTCTATTGTGAAACGTAGATGATGTCTAATTTATAATTCCGACGATAGCAGTTGGATATCGTGTGCCGAGCAACCGATAAATACCAAATACCGATAACAATAGATGTTCGAAATCGTGGATGGAAATGGGTTGGCCACATATTGCAAGGGATCTTAGAAGAAATTTGTAAGCTAGAGTCCTTTTAATATTCGTGACCTGATAGGATATAAAATATTTATGTCGATAGAGATATATGCTCGTATTTTCACTTTAAATACTCTTGGTTTATTTGTTAATTTGTTTATTTGTTTGGAGCAGGGAAAGCCCGTTTGAGAGAGCACTTGCGCTCTTTCTCAAATGGGCGCTGAACCTCCTCTTTTTTCATATCAACTGAAAATACAATCCAAATGATATACAAATTCAGCTTAATACTACTATTGTTAACTATTATTATATAATAACTATTATTATTTACAAACTACAATTATATTCAATGTGTCGTGTGTCAAGGTGGGGATAATATAAGAAGAAAACATCTTCGAAGAGCAGAACGAGTTGGTGACAAATGTATGGTCTATAAATGATATATTTCGTGCCAAAATAAAAACAGTGATATACATTAATGCTTAAAATCAAATAAAATCCTTCAAGAATTTTTTTTTTCGCCCCCTCATTATTTTTGGAAAATTTAAAGGTGGAGTGACATAATAGTAGTTTGTGTAACTAGTTGCAAAAAGATGATTTTTTCAGCACGAATTGTACGTCAAGCCTCGATGGATAAATATATCGAGTTTTGCAACCACACGCTATTTTTTGCAATGACGAAAAATGGGCTTGAATTTGAAAAATCTGTACCAAAACGGTACAATTTTATTACCTTCACATGATCAATTTCATGTCTTAATCTCAATCTCAAAAAATCATGGTGCTGCAGAAAACAAACAAATTCCATGTTACCGTGCCCTATTGTCTGCTCGACAGATCATGAAGCGATAGATAAACCTGCCTTTGAAGAATTTGATGTCATTTAATTATTTCATTTATTGCAGGACATAGAGAATACACTATTTGAACACTCACCCACGCCAATTGAGCTAAATGTGGTCATGTGACTGTTGTTCTAATACTGGTTCTCTATTGTAGCACCCAAATGAGTGCTGTAATGGATTTTATGCAATCCATTTGAGTTGCATAATGTTCATTAAAGCACCCATGTCATTGGTATTTCCATTTTTATCACTCAAACTGTAAACCAGGTATTATGACCAGGAATTGCAAAAAATAAATTTAATATTTGTATCGGCCTTATTTACGAAAAAAAACTATTGAAATTTCAAAACAAAGCGCGGTCCGCTATCTTTCAATACATTTCCGATTCTCTTTTTTATTTGCAAAAAAAAACTCAAACATATTTACTCAATATACTATATATTATTGCGTTCAGATTAGCCCATGATTTAGTTTAAGGACACTCCTCACTGAATCCAAGTTTCAAAGTGCTCGCGTTTTCGGGGGCACACGACTCGATACGGAAGCAACGCACAACTGTCATTTTTATTATTTCACGCATGCTGCGACGCAGCAAACCTGAATCAACAAAAATGACAGTTGTGTGCCGCCTCCCTATCGAGTCCTAGGATAGGATGTGACAGCTCAATTGAGACTGCCTTGTTGTTTTTTAGTCGGTTGCTCTTACGAGGTTGTCGGAAGTGCATCCAAATTTATTTTGGTACAAAATCTTCCAAATATCAAATATTAAGAATTTGATGTTTTTTCTTCCCGTTCCATCCACTATTTATGTAAGAGAAGTGAAAGACTAACAGAGAGAAGTTTTCGCTACTGAAAAATGGCTTTGAGATCGAAAAATGACAGAAAGTGAATGATAATGCTTAAAAATCAATAGTTTCAAACCTGTACAACCCTTGAGAATAATTTATATAGCGTTTGCAGTTCAATATAAATTTATTTCTTACCAAAAACTGGAACTCAAACATTTACGTATTTTGGCTTAATATCAACTTTAAAACCTGCAACTTTACGGCCAAACTAACAACTTATGCTGCCCTACGGAAAACGCGCCGCACACCAATCGAAGTAATCGATTGTCATTTTCAACTAATCAGCAACCATTACGATTGTGACAGCACATTTTTACTGACTACTTGTCACATCCTATCCTAGATCGAGTCGTGTGCTCCCGAAAACGCGAGAACTTTGAAACTTGGATTCAGTGAGGAGTGTCCTTAAACTAAATCATGGGCTAATCTGAACTCAATAATATCTAGACCAACATTTGAAAAGGGTGTAACAGCCAAAATTTATTCTTTCTGATTCCTCGTCTACATATAAAGCTATATATGTAGACAAAGAATCAGAAGGAATAAATTTTGGCTGTTACGCCCTTTTCAAATGTTGGTCTAGATATATAGTATATTGAGTAAATATGTTTTTTTTTGCAAATAAAAAAGGGAATCCGAAATGAATTGAAAGATAGCGGACCTTGGCTGACTGGATGGATGCAATTAATTAACTAATAATAACAATCAAATGAAAGTAGATTGGCTGAGTTGCTTATCAATATGAACGGCAATCAACGAGTAACGGTTATTGATTCAACATGATTGACAGATTGGTTTACAACCATGAAAGCCCTTGTTGAGCTGGTTAGTGATGGTAATTGCCGTTTTGTTTTCAAACATATGAGAAATGCTTTCATAGTCTGTATTAATGGTAACCCAAACATTCTAACTTATAATAACTATTATCTGCTGCATTGCGATGTTCAGCCATGTTTACAACTGGTACCTATAACAAATGTAGACGGAAGTTTTGTACGTTTAAAAGTACTTCCAATGTATAATTCCTCCACCGCCAATTATTATTGGCTGACGACACTACATAGAACGCACTTGGACAAAAGGTCAACACGAGCCACACGCGCATGCAAGTGAGTGATGTAAAGAACAAAAGCCTTTTCAAGAGTAGATTTCCATCCTTGGGACCCCTTTAATTGCATTTCAATTGGTGTACAACCGGAATGAATCCCAGCCATCATTATTCAAATGAATGGTAACAGTACGTAGATTGACCTCGTGTTACGTGCTTTACTGCATACGTTATTGAGAAAAGGCACAGCTGAATAGATTTGAAACAATATGGTCAAATTACTGGAATGGAATTTTCAAATTAAATGAAGCTAAATGTTTTAAAATCAACAAGGAAATTATTTCTGTAGAGTATCAATTCACTACATAACCAAAAACCTTTAGACTTATCACCAAATCCATCGAGAGGTATCTACTAGTTCCAGAGTTCATATTGATCAAGAACTTCGCACTTCCGAATTTAGTGAATCTGCTGAGATATTGTAACAGGTTTAATCTATGGGAGGGTAGCAGAATTCAAAATGGAACGCGATTGAATCTACTGGACCAAAATTTTCTTTGCCTACCCTGCAGCCCTGCCGTCCTTCTTAGTCACACTTGGTCGACAACTAAGAAGCTTTGCCCAAATCCAAAAATTTCTATTAGTCTCTTTAGGCTATATGTGTGGATGTGAGCGTGTATGTGTGTACAAAAAATAGTGTGCCGTACGGCCGAACACCTTTACAGTCTCTTTAAAATGCTCCCACAGGTGCGGATTCGCACTGCTGCCGCCCCTCGCGGGTTCCAATGATGCACTGTTACGGTTTACTATCAACCCCCAAAGCCAGCATTTTGCGCTCCCGCAGGTGCGGATTCGCACTGCTGCCGCCCTCATGGGTTCCAATGATGCACTGTTGGTTACTATCAACCCCCAAAGCCAACATTTTGCGCTCTCGCAGGTGTGCGGATTCGCACTGCTGCCGCCCTCATGGGTCTCTGCAATGATGCACTGTTGGTTACTATCAACTCCCCTCAAAGCCATAACATTTTGTGCTTCCGCAGGTGCGGATTCGCACTGCTGCCGCCCTCATGGGTTCCAAATGATGCACTGTTGGTTACTATCAACCCCCAAAGCCAGCATTTTGCGCTCCTGCAGGTGCGGATTCGCACTGCTGCCGCCCTCATGGGTTCCAATGATGCACTGTTGGTTACTATCAACCCCCGGCCAAAAGCCAACATTTTGCGCTCCCGCAGGTGCGGATTCGCACTGCTGCCGCCCTCGCTGGGTTCCAATGATGCACTGTTGGTTACTATCAACCCCCCAAAGCCAACATTTTGCGCTTCCTGCAGGTGCGGATTCGCACTGCTGCCGCCCTCATGGGTTCCAATGATGCACTGTTGGTTACTATCAACCCCCCAAAGCCAACATTTTGCGCTTCCCGCAGGTGCGGATTCGCACTGCTGCCGCCCTCAGGGGTCTCAATGGTGCACTGTTGGTTACCTATCAACTCCCCTCAAAGCCAACATTTTGTGCTCCCGCAGGTGAGGATTCGCACTGCTGCCGCCTTCATGGGTTCCAATGATGCACTGTTGGTTACTATCAACCCCCCTCAAAGCCAACATTTTGTGCTCCCGCAGGTGCGGTTTCGCACTGCTGCCGCCCTCATGGGTCTCACAATGATGTGCACTGTTGGTTACTATCCACTCCCCTCAAAGCCAACATTTTGTGCTCCCGCAGGTGCGGATTCGCACTGCTGCCGCCCTCATGGGTTCCAATGATGCACTGTTGGTTACTATCAACCCCCCAAAAGCCAACATTTTGCGCGCTTCCCGCAGGTGCGGATTCGCACTTTTGCTGCCGCCCTCACATGGGTTCCAATGATGCACTGTTGGTTACTATCAACCCCCAAAGCCAACATTTTGCGCTTCCCGCAGGTGCGGATTCGCACTGCTGCCGCCCTCATGGGGTCTCAATGATGCACTGTTGGTTACTATCAACTCCCCTCAAAGCCAACATTTTGGTGCTCCCGCAGAGTGCGGATTCGCACTGCTGCCGCCTCATGGGTTCCAATGATGCACTGTTGGTTACTATCAACTCCCCTCAAAGCCAACATTTTGTGCTCTCGCAGGTGCGGATTCGCACTGCTGCCCGCCCTCATGGGTCTCCAATGATGCACTGTTGGTTACTATCAACTCCCCTCAAAGCCAACATTTTGCGCTCCGCAGGTGCCGGATTCGCACTGCTGCCGCCCTCATGGGTCTCAATGATGCACTGTTGGTTACTATCAACTCCCCTCAAAGCCAACATTTTGTGCTCTCGCAGGTGCGGATTCGCTATACCAGCACCCAGACTGGTCCCAGTTTCGTATTGAAGTATTGATTTTGTTCCCCTAAAATACCCATTTTCACACCACATGAAAAATAGTTTATTTTTGGGATACTTGCAGTTCATACAGCCTCTGCCGTCCTTCTTAGTCACACTTGGTCGACAGAAGAAGCTTTGCCCAAATCCAAAAATTTCTATTAGTCTCTTTTGGCTATATGTGTGCATGTGAGCGTGTATGTGTGCACAAAAATAGTGTGCCGTACGGCCGAACACCTTCTGATCTCTCTTTAAAATGCCCCACCCCTTCCCCCCTCCATGGCTGTCACTAGGATTCGGAACCCTAGAGCATGAACAAAACCGTCAGAGAGAGATGCGTTGACGCTACACTCCTCTATGGTTACTGTTTGAAATGTTTTGTTATTGAATTGAGCCTCTTCTGACTGAAACCACACGAAAGGAATATGAGAGTGTGTTTTTTGTAGCCCTTTTCCCCCTTTGTTGTTCGTGATATGTGTGGATGTGTCAAGTAGTTTAATTGTAGCTGAAAATGCAAAAAAAACAAGCAAACAAAAAGAGAATAGCGATATTTCTTTGTTTTCATATGCATAGAATAGAGACAATCTTGTGTTCCATTTTTATCTGCAGCTAATATGGTGGCAGTGTTGCGATAGATTGTATGTTTCCCGGAAGTAAAACAGAATTCCTGAGGTAGCACATGGACTAAAAACCACGATGGCGTCACGCGTCGATTTTCAGTAAAGAAGAAAACCTCATCTGAGGGCGAGCAAAAGTTTACAAAAATGAACATCAACGTGAACATCCGGTGAACTAAAAGCTCCAATTCACTCAAATGTTCATCGGCCCGCAGCGGATATCATTTTTTCGAGCGAAAAGAAGAAGAATCGTGAAAAAGAAGACGCTCGTGGTTAAGTCCATATGTTCCAAAGTCAGGTGTCGCAACTTATACACTGAGTATACTGGTCGTCTAAAGTATTTCATACGACCAAACTTATGAGAATGTTTCATAAGAATTGAACTATGAAAATATTAGGATCATATTTCGAGGTCAAATCAATCTTTTTATTATGCATCCAACAAGACGTTTTCCCTTTAAAAGCGTTGGTGGGCGTGTGGATGGATGATCTCACGCCTCCTAATCACGACGTCCACGGTTTGAAACCAGGTTACACTTTTTAAATTTTACGAACATAAAATTTTCCATAAGATTGTCGTTATAAAAATGCATTCCATTGTTAGTGAATCATGTGAAAATCAAAACATTGTCTTGTAAGGAAATTTCAAAGAGAATAGTATGATCGTCTTACGACCAGTATCCTGAGTGTACCTTATATGTCTGAATTTGGTCACAATCAAGTAACTGTAATCAGATTTGATAGAAATGTGTTACTTGAGTCAATTCAACAGATTTTTAAGCTCGCTCCAATTTAATTGCAATATTATACTTTATATACTCGTATCCTCAGAGTTGAACAAAAAAATCTCTGGGAAGTAAGGTCTCAGTTTTACTAGAAATCTGTGGAGAAAGACCTCCAGGTCTACGTGTAACCAAAGAGTTCTATCGACTAGAATCGAAGTTTCAAAAGAGGTACACACGCTCTTTGTGGATTTTAGTATAAAATGGGATCACTACATATCCTGCACTTATTCTAGAAATATATGGAGTGAGTTTTAGAAGTCAGCATGCATAATTCAAAGATCCTATCTGACTTGTTTCCAAAAGTGAGTACGAGAATCTCTTTACGGTCCTTGTTATAGAATGTATTACCACAGCATATGTTCCTGCGATATCCAAGAAATCTCGCTTAACTTTTCAAAAGGACCTAAAGTAACATTTTTCTCATGAATTAATTTTTAATACAGCAATTAATAGCTTTAATGTTGTTCTGTTGATCGCGCTAATCGAATTTAATTCAGCGAAAAAAAATGTTACTTAGGCATCCTTTTAAAGAATAACGAGAAATCTCAGGAGTGAGATCTTAAAAGGCGGCACACCCGTAATCAAAAGTTGTCTTTTTCGATGAAAGTTTCAAATATGATACATGTTTTTTGTGGACCTTAAAATACTATGTATCATATTTGAATATATCTCTACTTGTCCCATTCATTTCCTGGGAAATCTATCACACATAGGAATATGTACCATACTAATGAAACAGTCTGGTAAATCTTCATTACGATTGAAATCTTAAAGGATTCCTTCAGAGATTTCTTACCAAGTTTTAGACACCGAACACATGATAAAAAATACATTCTATTAAAAATACAAGAATAGCTTGTTCAAAATTTTAAACGGCTAATAGACCTCTGGTTCGCATTAGACCGTGTAAACAAACGCAACCTGTGATGGAATTCCCATCGGCCATGCTCTAAATGTTGTTTGAACCTAAATGTACAATGTTGTTTAAAACAACAAATTTAAATGACGGAAATGATCCATTTAAGTAAAGCATTCCAATAAAACAGCGATAATATTGCACTATATCGGTTGTGTCTAGCCATTCGTGTATATTGGTAAATGATTCATTGCGCTCAATGTTTCTCTTGGAAAACGCAATGAATCATTGTATTTGGGAGATGCGGACGCAAAGTCTGTCAGAATAAAACTGAATAGAGTTTATTACCAGTAACGATAACACAGATGAAACATTGAAATCGTTACATCAAATGCAATTCAGAAACCAAAAACCACCCCTGACCATTTATCTGGCTACACCACAATTCGCAACTTGTATTGTCATAACGGCGCCGTCAAGTCCTTATAGTCAGTTAGCAATACGTAACC